>NC_056743.1:699266493-699566493 GCF_019279795.1 Protopterus annectens
TTTAAATGTATAGAAAGCCTGAGTTGAAAGATCTATTGAAGTACTGTTTGTTTTAGATGAGAACAGGTAACTACAGTAGCAGTTATACAGGAAGAAATACAGATAATTCTACCTTGATCATTAAACAGGCCAGGACTGTATTGAAAAATGAGTTTATAAACTGAGGAGTGTATCAAGTAGCCTCATCCAAGCCTTTGCTTTCACACTAAAAGAAGATCTGGCCCATCTGGAGAAGTATGACTTTTTGTGTGTTCTTTTAGCTCTGAGATATGATTTTTGTAGTATTTGATGTTTTAGCTTCTTTCAACATAGACAAAACCTCTGCAGAGAGCAGACTATGTTAAACTAACTTGAAATCCTCCAGACTAAATTCAGGGAACTGGAGGCAAAAGGCAAAACTTAACTTTATTTTTATGATAAAGATTTATGTTGTGCAGAAACAGAGTTATTGTTACAATCACCCCAACATGTGTTAAAAACATGAACTAAGGCTACCTCTGCCAACTTAGAGCTAAGGAAAGTAAGTCTGTCTTTCTGTTTTCATTTTGTCAACATTTTTAGGATCAGAAGTGCTAGTGTAAAGGCAGGCACAAGGTCCCCTCTCTATCTCAGTGAGACTGTGTTGTCCACTAATGCCTGTGCTTTAGTAAGCCTGGAACAGCTCAGAGGAAGCTGAGGGAAAAAAGTCCACCTTGGGGTAACCCATATCTCTATCAACATTAGTCTTCCCTAACTTTTACCTATTAGATAATGTGGTATTTCTGCTCAGATTGCCTGGAAGGGTATTCTGTTTGTTTGCAATATAAATTGCCTATGGACTGCAACTCATTTGACTAGCTTATTCTGAAATATTTAGACCAAAAGTGTCTGTTAATGTTCCGCTTTGCTTATTTTGTTGCCTCTCACAATTTGTAAATGGTGTTCCTGTATGACTGATGAGGCTAAAACAAATATTAAAGTTTGGTGGGTGGGTAACATCTGTTAAGGCTGATGTGGTGCTTCCTGATTGTGAGGATTACTGGGTCTGACATTTGGAGTCTGTCTAGATCAACTCTTCATGCATCTGTTGTCAAGGTCTGACTAGTACTGGAAAAACAAAAAAAGGCACCCGACCCAGGACAAATGCATTCTGCTTGCCATTTTTAATTTTATTTACATTTTCAGTGGCAATCTCTTCAGTTTGCATGCTTTACAAACAACAGCAGAATGTTTGTCTCTTCCATCTCTTTTACAACTTCTGTTATGTGCAGCACATTGCTCTAACCCATTGTGGTAATGGTCACATCTTGTGTATTTGCCAGACTTACCACTCACTGTGCTTCTCAAATATTCACTTAGTCTGAGCAGAATTATGCCTTTTATGAAATTTACCATTAACTTTGCATACTACCTCAAACACACTTGCCATGTTTAAATTAGCATTTTGCCTTTCGACTGTTTTATTCTTCCTTTCGGGTGATTTTGTACCGCTTTTTCTAAATTTAGATTAACTTCAAGCTAAAAGTTTTGAGACATTTCCAAATAAACCAGACCAAGCACAATTATGTCTCTTATTTGTTCACTCTTTTGTGCCATAAATATTCTGCCAGTTCATATAGTCACCTTAGAAATACTTCAGTATATTTGCCCATTGTTGTATATATGTATGTATATAAGCATTTTAGCAGCGTTATGGTACTTATCATTACAGTAATTTCACCTATTACAAGTTGACAATGTTGTTTTGAGTTTGCATATCAGTGCCGGAGGTAATACCTAAGTCATTCATCATTTCCTCGTCTGGTCTTGAGCAGGACTACAGTGTTAAAAAATGCCTGACACAATCTGTTTCACTGAACAATTGTAACATTATCCTAGAAATACCTGTGAGGATACAAGCATTGCAGAGACCAGGGAACTAAAACAATGAGTCTGAAAAAGGAGTGTTGGAAGGTTTAGAGTTTAGCAGTATCCTAATCCATCATTGTATGGAACAACACACATCCAACTTTAGGAAGAAGCAATCTCAGGCCATCATATCTTACAAAAGTAGAAGTCTCAGTTTTTGGGAGTAGGCTCAAAAAAGGTATCTGTCCCTACATCAAGCAAATGGATACTTTACTGTGTGTGTCATGGCTCAGCATTGTCCTTCACTCTAATCTTAGACTGACTCAGGAAGCGGCCATCTCTCTTAAACATTTTTCTGTATTCTTCTGGTAATGTAGTATAATATTCCCTGCTTTCTCTGTCTCTCTTTTTATTCACTACAACACTGGATGTTGCATCGGTCCCACTCCACAAGAAGGACTCATCAATCATAGGCTCTAGTAGGATTTTGGTTCCAGGAAAAGCTTTGTTTCCTGGCCACGCTAACTGTGCAGACACTCTCTGTGGTTATGAACTCATCATCTTGTCCATATATCCTCTTTCTGTCATGGACCTGTATTTATTTTCCTGGTCTTTCACTTGTGCTCCAATGACAATTCTTAATTTAGTACTGGCATCCTATTAAAATTAAAACGCGCTCTCCATTTTCCTTGGTATTTCTGTCTTTTGCTACTGCCTCTGTGAAGAATCCTTTTCTTCTTCATTTTAGCTGAACTCTTTGTTTTGCCATCTTAACTATACTTATTTCTTTATAAAGCAACATTTTCCAAAGTAATTATTTTCCACATCTCTTACAGGCTTTGTCATAAGCAGGATGTGATTTAGGTGCTTGCTGATTCACACGTCTCCCGACTTTTGAATTTGGATCGTTTCTTCCCTCAATAGAAGTAAGCACAATAGTTTCTGCTTCTGTTTTGCCATCACAATGATCATCAAATTGTTTCTGATGCATTTTGGCATGTTGTTTTAGCTGTTTGTATCTTAATTTGCATCTGGCTCTTCAAACAAATGCATTTTTTATTTATCTTGAACTCATAGAAAGCATTAAGCTGCAAGGAAATTCATGAATAGACATTTTTTTTCTAATTCAGTGCAAGTTTAAGCAAATAACCTCTTCTTGACAACTTTCCAGTTCTTAGACTTTTCCATTTAATCTATTTGATGAAGAAATGCCATGTGAACTGTAGTAGAGGTTTTCTTTCCATTTTTTTCAGTTTGCTACAAGTTCTTTTTAATGAGAGATTAATGAAACACGCTGCTTCCTGCTAACCTGACTATTTTGGAAACAAACAAGCCATTGACAACACACTGAGGGAAAAAAAAACAGTATTATACTATCCTTATGTGGCCCCTGACAACAGAAGATGTTTAACTAATATTAGTACAAAAGGATGGTCATCTTCCAGCCAGCTACAAGATCAGGGACAGTTAATTTACATTACTCTTTCAGAGCAGCTGCTGAGCTTTGCTCCCTGCCTCACCATACTCATTTGTCCTTACCTTACCTTAACCCTAACCCTACACTTTAATTCTTGAAAACCCCTTTCCTTAACAGTACATGACAGTCCTACACATACTCACATATGCACAGTAAACATACACAAATACTCATCATAGATTAGTATTAGGCTAACTGCCCTTGTGGGCCATTTCAAGCCTGGCCAAATACCCCATGTGAGAATAATGTGAGTTAATGTAAATTAACTGCACCTTATGTTTGTAAGGTAAACACCTTAACAGTTATGCTAGGCTCCCCACCTACATCTATCCCTTAACCTAAACCTTGCTCTAACCCTAAACATTAAACACTGGAACACACCCACATAGATTCATCCAGACTCTGTTGAACAAATTGGGTTGATAAATGCATTCATATACTCCAGACCATTCACACAAACACACACATGCACACAGAAAAATCTATTGGCAAACCCAACCCCTACTCTTACCCTGACCTGCAAAAACTTGTCCATGTACATGTAAACTAAATATTGGCATATTTTAGTTGTTTTTTCTTGTGAATTTCTGTCTTCTTACTATAGCCCTTCCTCTAACCCTAACCAGCAAACACGTATGCACATGCCCACACATATTACTAAATCAATGCCATTATTTACCAATAAAATACAAACACTCACAAGTGCTCCTGCCCCCTGCTCCACTGAACAGGTATTGTAATAGCCAAATATTGATGTTAAACACACTCAAAAAAGAGTGTGTTCAAAACTACTTTCACACCTGCACACACTGTCAAATAAATTGCAGTTCGATAGCGTGTCTCTGACACCCTTTATGCACACTGTGAAATAAATTAGAGTGCAACAGTATGTCCAGCACCCTTTATATATATAATATGTTAGGACAAATTAAAGTGCTCTTGCAGGAGCTTAATTCCTCCACTGTCCATTGTGGGGAGCATCCACCCACACCCATTTTACTTTACTCTAAGATTACTGTACTTTAGAGTAATTGGAATTCTCTGGCACACAGAAATCTCAGTATCAGTATACACACCACATAAATCAAACTCTTATGATCACACTTTGAGGGGTTGCCTTCACTGCTTGGTCACACAGCTGCCTTTCTGCCTGGATTAGGGTAAGGTTAGAGAATAGATTTAGTGTGTGTGTGTGTGTGTGTGTGTGTGTGTGTGTGTGTGTGTGTGTGTGTGTGTGTGTGTGTGCGCACATGCGCACATGTGTGTGTGTGCTTGTGTGTGTGTGTGTGCGCACGAGCGTGTGTGTGTGTCTGTCTGTGTGGGCATGTGTTGCAAATGTCCAAGCTGTGTTGTATAATGTTATGGCTATGTTTCTTTTTAAGTTACGATACATGTTATGGTTAGGATCAGGGGCATTTTTAGGGTTAGCAGATATTATTAAGATAGAGCAGGTGGATGAAGCTGTTTATTAGGTAACTAGGTTAACCCTAATCCTACCCCTGTCCCTAACCCTGATGTGCATCTTAACTTAAGAAAAAAAAAACTTCCCATAAAACTACCACTATTCAGACCAATTTCAGCTGAATGTGGTCGAGTTTGGATAATACCGTGGAAAAGAAAATTTGTTTTCCTTTCCGATGTACTAAGTGTTAATTTGTTTTATGTTTGATATAATAAATGTTCAGCATGTTTTGGTGGATGTTTTGCATATCGACCAAGTAACATATCGATCAATCATTATATAACCAAATATAGATATATATATATATCTATGATCTGAAAATCATCTACTTCTAAAAGTAGATAAGCCCACCTTACCTGCTGGTCAACTCCTCTATTCCTTCACCGTCACCAAACTATGGAACTCACTTCCACCTTCTATAAGAAACACAGGCAGCACCACCACCTTCAAACAAGTACTGAAAAATCATCTCAACTCTTCCTGGCTATGTTCCTGCTCTATAACCTAACCTCTTCACTCGCCTTATATGATTACTAAACTCATATGTCTTTTGCTAATAGTGACTGATAATACTTTCTCCATATTTATTTTTATCTTCATTTGTTGATACTGGTACAATAATACCGATTAATATATCTCTGTTTATACAACTTTGAATTCATTGAATTCTGCTTTAATGTATATTTTCTGTATATATTACTGTAATCAAACAAGCTAGATTCCTGCTTTTATGTATATATTATGTATATGTTACTATATTTACTATCTGTAACACTGTTTCTACTTCTGTACTAATTAATGTTTATATTTTTTCTGCATCTCGTTGGAGCTTTTCTCCCCAGGCCTCCACTGAAAATGGGCTCTTTTAGGCCCAGTGGACTTTCCTGGTAAACAAATGCAATAAAATAAATATATATATATATATATATATATATATATATATATATATATATATACTTATTGGATATAGGTAGATAGATATGTTTGTGTGTCTGTATCCATCTATCTATCTATATATATCATTTATCACTGCTGACAGGCTTGACAAACAGTTGCAGTGAAATCAAAGTCAAAGAAAGTTTAAATCTGAGAAAGATCTTCTAAACTGAGCAATTAAAGCAGCCTTTTTACCTTATTTATTTAAGTAAAATTATTTTTTTAGGTTTAGTCTAATTAATTGTGGCACTGGAACTGAATAGCACAAATTCAGTGTCAGATTTTAAGTTGCATTAAAATAAAAATAATAGACCTGTATATTGAATGCCTTAAGATAGACCACATAACTAGTACTATAGGCTTTACCCTCCCATCCACCCTTAGTCATGTCGTAACGCTAACCCTACAACTGGCCCTAACTCAATTCCTACACATCAGGGTACTAAAAACCCTTTCCCTAACAGTACTCCGATGTCGACAGAGTATGTTTTCAAGTTAGTGTAATTTTTATATTTTTTTGTTTGTTTTATCCATCAGAAAAGGAAGGAATAGGTGGGTTCAGAAAACTTTGCCACATTGAGCAAAGCAAGTTAGCTAGATGAGCTGTAGCGAGCAGGGTGTTTACGACTCAGAAAAAAATAATGTGAAGCAGCCAACTGAAATAACAAGGTCAGCCATGCTGTATCCTGTATGCTAATGAATCAAAACAAGATGACAGAGAGATTCAAAAATCATTTAAATACTGTGCCTCTGAGCTGTGCCCACTGTATATTTGAACATAAATGAATGCCCATGTTTAAGCTGAGCAACTTGTGGAGTAGCAGATATACCCCAAGTGCTCGAATTCCACCATCTCACAGCCAGGGACTCGGGTGCCTTGCATTTTGGTCTCCAGCTGCTCACACTCAGAATCAGCTACGTGATGATGTGGAACAGCCATGGTAGTGGAGGTACCACACTTCACTGAAATGCAGTAGTCAGCTTCTGGCAAAGTTAGTGTAGCAGCCATGGGGAGGGAGTGGGAGGGGCTGGGAGTGCACGTTAAGACTTTTTTAAACATCATTATGAAATTAACACTTAAGACACAGATAAATATACATTAACAGAAAAGCAAACAAAATATATTAACAGTTTGTCCATTTACATACATTATACATCTCATCTTTTTTTTGTAATTATCATCAGACCAGCGTTACATAATTTGCTCAATTCCTGCCTTCCCTTAAACCTCAGTCCTCCTCCTCTTGAACATTATTCTGTATGTATTGTTCCCACAATTTCCACTTATTTCTATGTAATTTGCTCCTTCCCTTTCTTTTATAATATTTAATACTTCAGATACTGTTGGTTTAGACTTTGATTTTCATTTTCTAATAATTGCTTTTTTGGCAGCCAGCAGAATTAAACTTAAGGCCTTACTATGTCTAGGCAATTCAGATCCTGTGTCCCAGCTCTAAACATCATATCCTTAGTTACAACTAGTTGCTCACCCAATATTTCTGACAGAATAATCTGTAGGGAATTTTTAAACTCTGCCAACTCATTACACTACCAAAACACATGCTCCTAGTTACCTCTTTCTTCCTCATCACACCTTCAACATTTGCTATCTACCTGTGGAAAAATTCTGGGAAGTCTTCTTAGGGTATAGAAAAACCTACGCAAATACTTTCATACAAAGATCCTAAATCTTCTGTACTTTGTTGCATACTTGGGAGCCATATATATGCCCTCACATTGTTCACTTGTAAATTGCTTTTCCAGTCTCTCTTCCCAATCCTTTCTAACCTCCTCTGATTGATTCTTATAATCATGTGATATTTTATATGCCCTACTAATTATCCCCTTTTTAACAGCAGCTTTTGTTTTAGATTTGATCAAACCCCCCACCAGAGCAGGTCTTTCACTTAAGATTCCCCTATTCCTTTCTCGTTGTCTGTACTCTGATATCAATCCCTGGTAGGGAAGGCAGTCTCAAGCCTGCAGTCCAAATGTCTTTTTTCAGCAAATAAAAACTGCAGCACAGATGATAAATGACTCAGGCCAGGTAAAAGCAACTGGCAAAACACACATAAAAGGGCTGAGTCAAAGTGATATACAAGTGAACAAAACCACTGTAAACTTGAATAAGAATAAAATCCTTTAATGTGTGAGCACTTTCGCAGTGACACACTGCGAAAGCGCTCGCACATTAAAGGATTTTATTCTTATTCAAGTTTACAGTGGTTGTGTTCACTTGTATACCACGTTGACTCAACCTTTTATGTGTGTTTTACCAAATGTCTTTTTGGCCTCATCCCACTCTGTTAACTTTTCGCTATCTAGTTATTTGCTCCTAATACTTTGGCTCTTTTGCCAGTATTCTCCAGTAAATTCCAGTAAATTCCAGCCATCTCTTGCCTATTTTCTGTATCACTACTTGCAGTCATCCCTTTTGGCAAACTCTACAAGCTCATGTTGACTTAGTTCTTAGAATACTTTCTGCTACTTTATGAATATAATATTCTGTATGGTGGTTGTTATTCTCCTTTGGAATTTGTATCCAGAATACCACACTCTCTTTATTTCTTGAATCCCCCCAACTTCATCATCATCCCTTTCCATTTGCAATTATAATCTTCTGCATGTGTTAGGTATATGAGCCTTAACTGGGTACCTCTAAAGTAACCCTTCAAATCAGGTAATCCTAAATCACCTTGTTTTATTGGAAGGATCAACTTGTCTCACTTAACTCTTGCTCTCTTCCCCTCCCAGATAAATTCCTTCAACTCTTTATTATTTATTGTCTACAACTTCTTCTCTGGTTGATAAAACGATGTCTGTCTATATATAAAAATAAAGGAACTAAAACCATTATCACTGCTTGTATCATACTATCCTTATCCATAAACAAGAGCTTTTAATTTCTCAGTTTTAGTATTATCTTTTGTTTAGTCTCTTCCCACATATCCTTAGCTGCATTAACAAAAGTCATTTAAATACATTCTGCTAAATACTTCATTTTATTGTGTCCCCATAAATATGGTTATTGCTGAATTTACTCATGAGTGGGTACATAATTTACGGCAAAAGTCTGAGTTTTATCTTCATTAATTTTTTTATCCCAAAAAGACTTGAAACTATATCTAAATATATACAGCACTGTGATATCTTTTTCTGGATTTGTCAGGTACAAAATCTGCAAATAAAGCCAAATTTTCATGATTACCATGCCAGTTACATCTTTGTATTTCTGAGTCCCTTATTTTCTTTGCCAGTGGCTCTAAATATAAAGCAAATAACAAAGGGGAAAGAGGACACCCCTTTCTGCTTCCTCTGTTCAACTCAGTTTACCAGAGAGGAACCCACCCACTTTAATTCTTACCTGCAATCCTTCATGTATCCTCCTAATTGACATAATTGTATCAGGGAATGCAAATGCTTCCATTGCCTTACTCCTAAAATCCCAGCTTACTCATTCAAATGCTTTCTCTGCATAAAGACCCACCACTAACCATTGCATTTTCTTATTTTGCTTCCCTTTAGATCATTGTTGTTGTATTAATCTATTAATGTTGTCATATGTTGGCCTCCTCTCCACAAAACAACATTGGTCCACCTCTGTCAATTCTGGCAACACCTTTGTCATTCATTTACACTTTATAATCATTGGTTAAAATTAAAATTAGTCTGTAAGAAGCTGGGTCTGATGGGACTTTACCATCCTTAGTTAATACAGTCACCGCAGCTTTCTTCCAAGATGTTGGTGCTTCCCCTCCTTTTAAGATACTGTTAAACAAAAACTTCCAGATCTTTGTCACTTTCATCCATCCTAGCTTCCAAACTTCCACAGAAATACCTGGAAGTTCCTGGAGACTTTCTTTAAGACTGAGTAAACATCAAAATCTTTATCTCATCCCTTCCTATCTTACTTTGCAGTTGTTGAGCTTATCTAGCCCTGGTCTTTCAATAATTAACTCTTCCATAAACATTCCATGTGTGCCCTTTCTTGATGTCCCCATTTGCCTGCTGTATACAAGTTTTCATAACATTTCCAAACTACCTCTAAAACCTCTACAGATTCTCTGGTTATTTTTTCTGCGGGCTCCCTAAGTTTGGCAACAACCTTTTTCTACTTTTGCTGCCTAAGTCATTTTGCTAAACGTTTTGTGCTCTGGAGTTATTATCAAAAATAGTTGCCTAATAGCAATCCTTCTAAACTCATGGATATTAGCCAGACACTCCCTTATTTTTTAAAGCACTTTGTAGTTGTGATCTTGTTCTGTGAGATTCCCCTTATTCTGCAATACTTCAGCTTTTGTCAGCCTCTCTAAGTAATACATATTACTTCTTAATCATATCTCAATCTCTTTTATTTTTACCCTGTGCTTAAACTCCATTTTCAATTTATCCCGCTCACAAGCTATAACTTCTGAAGGTATATCTTCCCTAACAACAGTCAACTAATTTCCGCCACCCATTTCTTAGATTGCTCTCTTTTTAACAGGTAGGTGGGAAAGTACCAGTGTCTCATTTTTACTTCATTACCCTGCATTTTAATCTTAGTTTTATTAATGTATGATCCAAAATAGTTATTGGATGAGTGTCAAAACTTTCAGTTAAATGCAAATATTCCTTTAAAATATTGTTTCTATCTAGTCTATCCCAGTTGTTGCACCTTGAGAATAATATGCAAGTACTATCCAAGTTCCTACTACTGAACTCACATCTTCTATAAAAAATATTTTCATAAAATTCTTCAGAAATGTAACTTATTGTTTTATATTTTCCCTTCTAGGTCCTCCTGCTACATCCTCACCTTTGCAACTCATGTTCCAGTCCCCACTTATAAGTAATATTCCCTGCTGTAAGTTGATTGTTTGTCCCAAAATTTCTTAAATTCCATAATAACAGTTTTTAGTGAAATATAAAGACTCAACAGTGTAATCCTCCACCTTTGCCAATAGCCCCTTACCGCAAATCTGCCACTATTGCCCCTTTTTCCTCTTCTGTCACTATTGGAACCCCTGTAACAATTAATATCGTTACTCCTTTTCATTTTCCCCTGATATTCTCCTGAATACCCATCCTGAGATCCTTTCTTTGTCAAATGTATATGCTTGCTTCTCCCCAAATGCGTCTCCTGCAGCATAACTGTTTGCAGTTTGCATTTCTTAATTTAATTTAATATGCTTTCCTTCTTGTCTATATATTCAGATAATATGGATAGCATAACCATTATGATAAAAGCTATTGTTCCTACCTATTCATGACAACCAAGAAAACACTGAGCTATGCCAGAAGGAGTACCGATGTAGTTTTAATTAGAAAATAAAAACATTAACGCTCCACATACAGTACGTTTTTGTAAACACACTTCCTCAGATGCAAAACACAAGTGTATAAATCCCAGGCCCTTTTATACTTGAGTAAACCAATTGAGTATTGCATTCCCCTATTACATCATCAGCTTTCAGGTCCTTTATCAAAATCCAAAACCATAATGCAAAATACAAACTCATTTATATGAAGTAAAAAATGTATTAAAAATACATTGAAAATACTTCAAGCAGTGTTGTTTTTCACTGCACCATGATTGTTCACTTGTTTCCAAAAGGATATTTCTAAAATTATATATGAATCCACTCAGGCACAAAAAGGAAATAAACAGTTGTTTAAAGGTTTTCCTGCAGCACACTCTATTATTTATTAATAAATAGCACCCTCTTGTGGCTAACCCAATATTAACAGCTTTTTTAAAAACTATTAATACTTTGAAACTATCATGTTCATTCTTAAAAAGAAAATCATTTCCAGTAGGGATAAAATGCAAACTGGGACAAAATGACAGTAACCAAGTAAATGGACAGCTCAAATTAATAATTTTGAGTTATTAGTGGAGAATGAGTTGCGTAAAAAGTTGTTGGGAGGGTGGCCTAATGGTTAAGGTGTTTGTCTTCCAAACACAAGGTGCAGGGTTTGAGTCTCACAAGGGATAATTGGCTAGGCTTGAAATGGCTAGCAAGGGCAGTTAGCTTAGTATTAATCTATGAACCTGTAAATAAGTTCACACACTTTAGGGTTGGGAGGGTGGCCTAATGGTTAAGGTGTTTGTCTTCCAAACACAAGGTGCAGGGTTTGAATCTCACAAGAGATAATTGGCTAGGCTTAAAATGGCTCGCAAGGGCAGTTAGCCTAGTACTAACCTATGAACCTAAAAGGGTAGGAAGCAATAGGTCTCCACCGAATTTAACAAAGGAAGAAAGTGAATTGTTAAAAGTGTTAAGGAATGATAAATACATTAGAATAATGAAGCCGGACAAGGAAGAGTGGAGGTGAGATGCTAATTATGAGTAGTGTAATTTATGAAGGCAAGCTGATGGATGTTTTGAATGATGTAAATTCAAGGGTGTCTAAGAATGAAATCAACATAGCCCAAAGGTGTATATACTTGATTTTAAATGATGTATTGTTAGATGAGCTTATTGACATGGAAACGTAGTTTTCTAGTAAATGAGACCTCGTGTTACTTCTATTTTTGGGATTCCAAAAGTACATAAGGACACTGAGAATCCTCCACTAAGACCACTAGTGGTAGCAGCAAGCTCAGTAACTGAACCTCTTGAAAAATACCTAGATGTGAAGTTAAAAAAATATTGTGGATACAGTTGTGAACATACTAAAAGATTCCTGGGATTTTTTGAAAAATATAAAGAACAACACAAGAGTCGACCAGGTACTGTTTGTTGCCATTGACATTGTAGACCTTTTTGGTTGTATACCACACGATGTAGGTATGTTATGGTTCGACTCCTGCTAACACACAGTTGCTCAACAGACCCTCTAACTCACTCCTGATAGCCCATCTCAATATTCGGAGCATAAATAATAAAGTAGTCCACCTACGTGCTCTCATGGATGTACATTTATTTGACATCCTATGTCTCACTGAAACATGGCTCAAGGCAGCAACGCAAGACAATGAGGTTATTCCACCTGGATACAATATCTTGAGACTAGACTGTAAAGTTTAGAAGGGTGGGTGAGTAGCTATTCTATATAAATCTGGATTACAGGTGACCTCTATAGACTCTAAACCACCACTAACTAGTAATGCAGAAATCCTTATTTCCAAATTGCAATTTAATAAATGTAAGTCCATCTATATCATCTGTGTTTATCTTCCCCCAGGTAATAACTCTAACACCTTAGAAGATATCCTTGGTTGGCTTTCTAATACCTACCCACAAGAAACCATAGTACTTGGTGACTTTAATATCAACTGGAGGAGCTATACCTCTGAACAGCCGCCTACTCATATTAACCTATATGGTTTTACTCATACCATTACATCCCCCACAAGGACCAACAAACTTAATAACTAGAAAAGCACCTTAGATTGGATTCTAATAAATAGTCATCACCAAACTTACAAAGTAGGAACCTTCCCCGAAGATATAAGTGACCATTCACTCACTTTCATAATCAGATATAAGAGTGACATTCCAAACCCAACGACCTATAGGACAATAAGGACCAACAAGAATTTTAACCCTGACAGCTTTCAAAAAGAACTTTTGGCGTGTGATTGGTCACCCCTGAAAAACCTACCTCTAGAGGAAGCAGTAAAATACTTTAATTCTAAATTCTTAGCCATTCTAGACTGCCATGCACCAACGTGTACAATTAGAGCCAGGATTAAACCAGTCCCATTTCTCTCAAAAGCTACTAAACAAAAAATCTTCCTTAGAAACAAACTCTGGGCCAACAGGCATTCTACTAAAAACCCTGCAGACCAGTTAAAGTTTAGACAGCTAAGAAATGAAAGAAAAAAACCCATACTGTTGGACAAAAGAAACTTTTACTTTCAGCTTCAACAAGCCCACCAAAACAAGCCACAAACATTCTGGTCAGGTATCAATAAACTCTCACACCCTGGTCATTCAGTCATACCCACCCCTTCAGGCTCTGATCACGATAGTCCCAAGCAAATAGCCAATACCTTTAACACTTTCTTCACAGAGACCATCCAATCTCTTGCCAATCAGCTATCCCCTGACACCTCATCATCAACCACCTCCATCTCTAACACACCCCCATCATTTCACTTTCAACCTGTTCCTACATCCCTTGTCTGCACCCTTATACAAAAGCTTAAACCTACCACCCTCTCTGCAGACCTACTACCTGCAGAATACCTGCAAAAAGCTGCAAAAGCCATAGCCTTCCCAATTTCCATCCTGATTAATAGAACTATTACTGAAGGAACTATCCCATCAATCTGGAAAATTTCACACATTATCCCCTTGCATAAGGGTGGTAACTCCAACGAATTATCAAATTATAGACCTATAGCCATATTATCTCCACTGGCAAAAATCATGGAGAAATGCATTCATAAGCAGCTGTTAAACCACCTAATAGAAAACAACTTACTAGCCAACTGCCAACATGGTTTTAGGCCATTTCATAGCACCACCTCTGCTCTCTTATCTTTCTCTGACTGTATTAATAAAAATCGCAACAACAACACTCTATCCTCAGCCCTCTTTATTGAACTTTCGAAAGCCTTCAATATGGTTAACCACCACCTACTCATAAACACACTCAAAAACCTGTCTGTATACACACTGGCTATTCAATGGTTCCAATCATACTTAGACAACAGGCAGCAGGCTGTACTATGGGAGAATAACTTATCCTCCCAACTCTGAATAGCCCTTGGTGTCCCTCAAGGCTCCATGTTAGGCCCTCTTCTATTTTCTATTTTTATAAATGACCTACATTCTGTAATACTTCACGCTACTTGTATCCAATACGCAGACGATTCCACATTAATATGCTCTGTCACCTCTCCATCTGACCTACAGTCCCTAACCCAAAACGAGTGTAATACAGTCGAGAAATGGCTTCTATACCGATGTCTCATCTTGAACCCCAAAAAAACAAAACTACTACTATTCACTCCCACCCGTAGGGCCTCCCCACTTAACTTTACAGTGACATCTAGCAATGGTACTATCATATGTCCTGATTTTACTACAAAACTTCTTGGGGTACTAATTGATAACAACCTTACCTTTGATTCCCATATTAATAGTACTATAAAAACAGTCAACAAAAAATTAGGATCCCTATACAGGATCAAACCCTTTCTGACTCCACTAGCCAGGACCACCATTGCCCGTACCCACTTAATCTCTACCCTTCTCTGTGCCTCTCCTATGTATACTAAACTATGTAAAAACAACCTAAACAAGCTGGCAATCCCCTACAATAATATTGCCAGATTTGCAACTGGGTCTGCCTTCAGAAACCATCATTATAATAACCTTGAACAACTAGGATGGCTAGAGTTGCCAGATCTACTACTATTTAACCAGTTAGTTGCCCACAAGATCCTGTATCAACCTACTAACACATCAGTACATACAAACGTTATCACCCCCTATAATAACCTCAAGACCCTTCGCTCATCAAATAAACTACTTGTACAAATAGGTAAAACTAACAATATGGCTGATGACTCCTTGTTCTCTAATACTGTGGGCAAAACCTGGAACTCCCTCCCCAGTGACCTAACTTCCATTTCCTCAACAACACTATTTAAAAGCAAACTGAAACCATACCTTAAATCACAGTGGTTATGCCCTGTGCTAACCCTGACTAACTACCTGACTTATCTCTGGGTACTAATCACCATACCTGTATAAGCTAGTTACTTTTCTGTAAACTTTAAAGAGAGTGTGCTTCTATACTTAAAAAATGTTATTAGAGTTATATTTGAATGGCTAACCATAGCTGAAATGTAACATGATTCTGTGGCCAGAAATGCAGTGAAATGTAATGAATGACAAAAATATTTTAATGTACCTGCATTTGTAAATGTCGCATAGTATAAATGATATTGTGTTTTGTGGAGCTTTTCTCCCCGGGCCTCTACTGAAAGTGGACATATATCCAGTTGGACTAGCCCGGTCAACAAATGTAAAATAAAATAAAATGAATAAATAAATAAATTCCGTGTGGATAATGAGTTGATGGAAGCAGTGCTGAAGAACAATGTTGTGTATTTTAAAGGGGATTCTTTAAACAAATAAATGGAGTGACACTGTAGTCCTTATGATGAGGGAAAGGAAATGTGTTTTAAACTCTATATTCAAGGGCTGTTGACTTATGTACAGGCACTTTTTGGATGACATAGTTATGTTTTGGATAGACACTGAATCCAAAATTTTGGAGTTTATGAATTACATCTTAAATACTACTAGTTTCTTGAGGTTTACATACAAGACTATTTTTACTAGATTAGAGTATCTGGATGTAGCCATTGAAAAGACAAATTTAGGCTACAAATCTTTGGTCTATAGAAAGGAAACGTATTCAAATTATTTTTTACACTGTAATAGTGCGCACCCACCTAAACAGAAGGCCAGTATTGTTACTGGCCAGTTCATTAGAATAAGTAGGATCGTCTCTTGTGAGGATGATTTTGAGACTGAATGTTAAAAATTGGTTGGGATAGGGGGAACCCCATGAATCCCATTACTAGGATATATGAAGAAGTAAAAAATGGGCAGTGTACTAGATTTCAACCTATACTAGGAACACTGGAACCAACTGGGGTTATGGTCCAAGAGAGTGAAGAAAAAAGTCTGGGTACCAATGATTCTTTCATCATAGATTTAAGTAGAGATGCACAGGTTATTAAACACGTGATTGAGGATGAATAGAATAGATTTTCCACTTTGACAGACTTGAGTGGGATACAGAATACCCCTTTTAAGTGTGTTTTTAGAAAAGGGCATCATCTAAAAAAGACCTATTGGAGAAGAAAACAAATGGTAAAAGTAGGTCTTGTAGGAAAGTCACCTACAAATGTGGAAGGTGCCCACAATGTACCCATATTAGACACAGTGACAGTGTCTTTTTGGTGGCCAGGAATAAGAGCATTGTAGGTAAGAACTACAGTAATTGTGAAACAAGGGGATAGTGTATATTGCCAGTTGCACCCACTGTCCGGTATTCTACATAGGGAAAACTGAAAGAATGCTAAAGCAGAGAATTTATGAACATATGAATGACATCAGAAATAAGAAAACAAGTAATGCATTACATAGGCACAGTTTAGAGTGCCCTAATGCAAAATGTTTATTCTTTGTTTTGGAGGTAGTCCCTATGGATATTAGAGGTGGATTGTGGGAGACATGCATAGAATATTGTGAGCTTTATTGGCAAATTATTATGGAAGCCAGCTGACCCCCTGGTTTAAATGACAATGTATCTCTGGCACCTGTTTTAAAGTAGAGGCCAGCTACTCTATGAGCAATTTGTGTATACTTTCTACTTTTGATGTTTTCTTATCCTAACTTGGAGTTTTAAGTTTTATCCCTACTGGAAATGATTTTCTTTTTAAGAATGAACATGATAGTTTCAAAGTATTAATAGTTTTTAAAAAATGTGTTAATATTGGTTTATCCACAAGAGGGTGCTATTTATTAATAAATAATAGAGTGTGCTGCAGAAAACCCTTAAACAACTGTTTTTTCCCCCTGAGTGGATTTATATATTATTTTAGAAATATCCTTTTGGAAACAAGTGAACAATAATGGTGCAGTGAAAAACAACACTGCTTGAAGTATTTGCAATGTATTTTTAATGCATGTTTTATTTCATATAAATGAGTTTGCATTTTTGCATTATGGTTTTTGATTTTGATAAAGGACCTGAAAGCTGATGATGTTAATAGGGGAATGCAATACTTGATCAGTTTACTCAAGTATAAAAGGACCTGGGATTTATACACTTGTATTTTGCATCTGAGAAAGTGTGTTTACGAAAACGTACTCTGTGTGGAGCGTTAAGAGTTTTTTTTCTAATTAAAACTACAAAGGGACAGCTTCTGGTGTGGCTCAGAGTTTTCTTGGTTATTGTGGACATTTCAGCTGAATTATTTCTGCTTTTCTTTGCATTTATTATACATGATTGTTTTTGTGAATGTGCATTTCCAACTTTTGTATTACATGAACACACTATAATTTGGTAGGCTGATCTTTGTTTGTACAGTTGTTTCTTCTCATCTCCTTTTGAACCTATATCACATTTTTCAAGAATTTTTATTTTAATGAAAATGAAAACCCTCAAAAAAATCAAAACAACCCCATCCCATATTAACTTGGAACAAATACACAAACCTATGTACATCTTCAAAAAATTAAGTTTAACCCTCCAGAAAGGGACAATTGCTGCAAATTGACAACTGCACCCACAGGCATTATTAAACCTAAAATTAAGGATATCCATGCTAAAGTGCATAATACAGGCTGTGTTCCAACTTACACTGATTGCTGTCTGTTCTTTTCTTATCTCTGTTCCCTCCCCAGATGTGAAAAAACAGCTTGTATGCTTTCAGAAAACATTAACTTTTAAGCTCTCAGAAGAAGTGCATTGGCCATCTTTAAATAAAACTAAATTCTATTTAATGCATTAAAGTATTAAGGTTGCTATGGAGAGTGTTATCTCTTATTCACTTCCCATAGTTTCAAAGTTTATTTTTCACTGAACTGCTTGAATTTCCCTCAGCAAAGAATGCTCAGAACTTGCAAGATTAATTGTTTGTACCCATCTCCATGGAAAGTATTCAGCAATAAGTCTTTGCCAATTTCACTCAGAAAAGAGTGTACAGCGGCTTTCAGCTTCAGACATCTTGATTCCCCCTGAAATGTTGCTAGTGGAAAACAAACAAGCTAATATATTTGCATTTGTAAGAAACTTAGCAGTTTCGCTACTTTCATAATTTTGTCTTATTTTTAAAGCCTTCTTGCTTACAAAAACATGTAGTAATCTAGACATTCACCATTTAAAAAACAGAAAATATCTTAACTGTACGTGTAGTATAATCAGTGCACTTTTACACTCCACCCACTCTCCAGCAGGGCATGACTGCAACATATTAACATTAAACTTGTTTTTGTCTAGCCTTTCTTCTTTTCTTATACTGTAAAGACCATATTTCTTATATCTAAAAGAATTCTTGTTTACTGTAATACTGTTAACACATACAGCAAGTTCTTCCTTGATCTTGATTTCTCAAACTCAAGAGTGCTCAGAGCACTGCCAGCGCACACCATGTCGTCTCTGCACTGCACTATGAGATTGTATCCAGCAACATGCTGCGCTGTTTGTCTTCTTGCCACTCACAGCTTGAATGTCTTTCTACTTCGGACTATTAGAAAGTGCCCACATTTGATAAACAAGAAGCCTAAACCTTCAATTGTTTCTGCAGTCATCAGGTCACCAACTAGGACCACAACATGAGCTATATTTTGCTTGGGTCTAGAATACAATGATTTTCCGGCGATACCAGCACTTCATTCCATCTACCCAGAGAGGATAAAATGAGAAGGTAGAAGTTTAAGTTAATGTGCTCAAGATGGAAGCAGTGGAGTGGGTTCACCAGAGAGTCCATTTAGAGAGCTATTCCTGTGAAAACAGTCAGGAGCTAGAGGGGAATTAATGTAATGTAACAGGAGCTCAAGCATCAGCCAAGGCCTCAATCCTTGTCTAAGTTAACTGTGTCTGTTCTGGTCTCTAAATCCTTACTGATGTTGGGCTTGACCTTTACCACAGGGCTGGCATCCTGCCTTTCATCTCTTGATGACTGTAAGATCAAAGAAGTCATACTGACACCTACACTTAGTAGTGTGATCTAGGGATCAGTTCCAACCTTGCCATGTTTGAACACAAGTACCTGATCTAGGATGTGAAGTTGAACTCTAGCTTAAGGAGATCTGCTGCCTTCATCTACTCATAAAATGATATCAGATCCCAAATTAGGAAGTAAGGATTGAGATAGCCCCCACAGGCTGTCCTATTACTCTTGAGCATTTCTTTGTCCCTGCAGGGTTAGAAATGCATAACCTGTTTAGCACACGATAAAAGAAGATGTAATTTCTAAAACAACAATATTTCTGCCTGATTTCTTTCCAGAATTTCCCTTTTAGTTTGTTTTGATTTATAGGCATTGGCAACGAAGTAAGCAAGCTGCTCTTCCAGTCTTCTACGTATTAGACATTGAGCTTCTGAAAGAATGAGCCCCAGCAGTAGAGTATTTCAAAGTTCTAAAATTGTTAGATGAAAGCCATCATAGCTTTTGCTACATCTTTTCTCATGATATTTTTTTATTGTCTCCACTTTTTCACTGGACTGAGGCTCCTGTTGACTGAATGCTGTCTGCCTGAATTCCAATTTGTGAATGAGTTTTTGAATTTTGAATTCCTAACTTTTGTACTGTAGACCATTGTCAGAAATAACAAGAGTAGGTATCCCATTTTTGAGAATATAAGTAACCTTTAATTCAGTAATCATCACACTTGCACATAATTATGTCAGTTTTATTATTTCAGGAAACTTTGATTAGTAGTCCACACATATAAGATATATGGTTTTGATGAATTGGAACAGATCTGTAGAGACTTAACTTATAGGACAATCTGGAACTGGATATGCTATCATCTCTTTTTAGGACTGTGTCTGTGTCATGACTCAGTACTGCTTGATCTAGTTGAGTTGACATTTTTGATAGAAACATGTCTTGTGATTTCTTTGAACTTTCTTTCCCAGAGGTGATTAATGTAACCTCTTAATCATCTCTTTTCTCATTTGAGTGGGCATTATTGTTGTATCAGGTTCAAAAATCATACCCTGCACACAATTTAGAATCCCTTAAAAAAAAAAAAAAAAAAAAAAAAAAAAACAGTACCGATTTTCTTTCCGTACTTCACATTTTTTGCTCAGACCATCCTTTTGTTGGAATGTCTTTCAGCAGTTAGATTTTATAAGTCTTTATCAGCATATCTGATTTGTTCCACATTTTTCTGCCTTTCTGGACAGTATCTTGATCTAACAGCTCCCTTAAAGCATAGGTGTCTCAGACGTAGATAGATACTACATATTTCCTAGAAAAAAAACTGTAATGTTTGCCTTCTGACTTTGGCATTTGCACAATTGCTCATATTTACCCATGGATTAGGATGCTGTTGTATTAGAATGTGATCTATGGCTTTCTGATATCTCACTATAATTTTTATACTTATGGTCTTTATGCTCCCTGCCTGTCAACCATCAAGTCTCTGCTGCTCTTCCCCAATGATTTCCTTTTAGTCAGAATATGCCTACTAAACCTGGTTGACTTCTTCGAGACAGTCACCAAGGCCATAGACGAGGGAAAGGTGCTTCACACAGCCTACCTTGATCGTGCCAAGGTATTCAACACCATTCCTCACTCAGGTATTATAGAAAAACTCACCAGCCTGAACATAAACCCCTACATCACAAGATGGGTTGCCAACTGGCTTACAGACAGAACTTACACGGTAAGAATAGTGGGCTCCAGGTCCGACTCTAAACCAGTCACAAGTGGTGTCCCACAAGGCTCAGTTCTGGGACCCCTACTGTTCGGCATACATTTCTCAGAAGTACAGGCATACACAGGAGGACTATGGCTAACCAAGTTCACCGATGACTGCAAGCTGGGAGCCATAACTGACTCTCCAGCTGACACGGACATCCTTCAAAAAGGCCTTACTGAGACAGACACTTGGTGTCAAAGTCATGGCCTCAAGCTAAATGTCAAAAAATGCATAGTCATCCTGTTTGGGAAAAACAAAACACCCATGAATTACCACATAGGCGGCAGCCCCCTTAATGCAGAAGAGATAATAAGAGATCTGGGGACCCAGGTAGATAGTAATCTCTCCTTTGACAATCATATTGCCAAAGTAGTTTGGAAATCCTTCTATGTGGCCCATCTAATTACTAAGGGGTTCACATCTAGAAATAAAGATGTTATAGTGCCCTTCTACTCGTCACTCATCAGACCCATCATAGAGTAGAATGCCCCATTTGGGATGTACCTCACAAGACACTTCCAACAGCTGGAAAGACCACAAAAGCACCTCACCAAGAGGATTACTGGCCTCAAACATATGTCCTATGCAGCCCGACTGAAAAAACTCCGGCTGTACTCCGTGACATATAGCTTACTCAGAGGTGATCTCTGCCTGACTTACAAAGCCATGTCCAACTCAGAATTGATGGACATGCTTCACCTAAAGAAATCCAATTCACTGCGAGCCACGCGCTCTAATGAGCTAAACCTCACCACAACAATAAATAGAACATACTGGAGGGATAGATTCCTGTCACAGAGACTCCCCATGCTTTGGAATAAAATTCCTAACTACATTAGGCAGAGCCCCTCACTAACACTCTTCAAGAGAAGCCTTGACAAGTGGATGGGTAACAGAAAATACATCCCTGGGATCACTTCATTGGCTCTGCTTGACAGAGGCTCAGTTAATTTATCAATGGGGCAGTGAAAGCCGACACACTCTGGCTAGGCTTATAAATGCCCATGGGCAGAAAACCTAGTACCTACCTATGAACCTATGAACTGATACCCATTCATTCCCTGACAGGGGGAGAGACACCAATACCCATTCATTCCCCAGGTAAGAGTGCCTGGAGATGGTAGGGGCTATCTATATAAGGCAGCCATGAGTGAATTTTACAAATATTGTTATAAACCCTCCGTCTCAGTAGAGAAGTAAGCCCTGCATCACCATACCACAGGGCCACCCATTCCCTGGTTCGCCAGCCCGCATATTCCTAAACATGTTCATGCAAGGGTTACCATTGTTGACTTGGAAGGCCATGCCTACACCCCTCATTGTACCGCTGAATACTTCAGGTATGACCTTTTTGCCTCAGCATGGAGCAATAAATTTTACAGAATGAGAACTACCAAATCTTTCCAGGTACATCAGCAGCAAAAATAACTCTTCTAACACCCATACTGCCATTCATACTTGTGTCATCTTGGTCACAGTAGGGACGTTATCCAATAAAATCTGTATGGGTCTTGTTTATTATTCTACTCAGTATATATACCAATCTGCTGACATGGTGTGTTTGTGTGTGACATTAGCTTAATAGTGCATTATTTATGTTTGCAGCACCTTTCACTTTTCACTAATGTGTTTTGGTATCTTTCCACTCTCCAAGCTTGAAATTGTTAGCAATGCTAAATTGTGTATCTGAGCATCTCTTTTACTACTGATGAGTCTTCATTATCGTCTCTGGAGCCTATTGTGTTTAAAACTATCTGTTCAAAAACAAGCAAGGAGTACCTCAGTGAAGGGAATGCTGCTCAACACCAACAGTCCAAAGGAAAAAATAGCAGCTACCACCACTTAGGAAGAGACAGTTAATCATGCAACACAATAAAAACAAACATAAAATGAAGTAAAACTGCAGAGATGAGCGCTTTCAGGCTGTGCCCTTCATCAGATAAAATGCTCAAATTTAAAACATTCTTTTAAAGGGAGTGACAACTAATCAAGACTCAATACTGAACCTGCCTTTTTTCAAAGCAGGTTTCAATGGAATGACATCATTGAGACCTGGATGTCTGTGTGCTGTAAGTTCCACTATCCATTTAGCCTCTTCATACTCAGAGTCATTCACCAGATCCCCACCTCTGATTCCTTTCACTACATTCCATATCACCAAGAACTTAAAATAATGTCCCTCATGATTTAATATGTGTCTATACAGGGCATTGTGTTCCTTCCGTACACTGATTGCTGATAAATGGTCGAGTATCCTGTTTTTAAGCATGCATTTTGTTTTGCCTACATAGTGGCCACTGCATAGTTGCACGTAGCAAGATAAGCCACATTCATGGTCCTGCAACTAGCTCTAGCAGTGAAGTAATATGTCTTACCAGTGACAGGGTGTGTAAAGTTGGTATCTTTATTTATATATCTACATGCCTTACAGGACCCACATGATTTGGTTCCTTTACAGACTTCAACCTGTCTGTTGCCGTTCCTACCCTCATGACTCAATAAATCTTTCAAATTCTTATTCCACCTGAAACTTGGTTCCTCTCCCACCACCTTCCTAATTTTCTCATCCGATAACAAAATCTTCCAATTTCATCTAATTATGTTGCATACCCCATGAATGTTGTTGCTATATGTAAACATAAGTCTCACATTGCTTCGAATTGCTGTTGGCCACGGTCTTCCCTGCCTCCTGTTTTAACCATGGACACATTTTATCCCCCCATCTCTCTTTGTACGTGCAATCTGTTACACTTTTCTATTGTTGTAACCCCTTGCTATAAAGTTACCTTCCAAACATGTTACTTCTTCAGAATTGTTGTCCTCTGTACATAATCCAGATACTCTCCCTAGCTGTCCAGAAACAATGTTGTCAGATATGAACCTTGGATGCATGCTATCCTGTGACAACAAACTCTTCTTCCAACACTCTTTTCTATACAGGGTCGTCTTGAATCCCCCTTCCTCCTGAATTACCCTGGCATCCAGGAAATCTCTCTCTGTCCTGGAGAATACTGTAGAGAACCTGAGGAATGTGGTGGTTGACTCTAAATATCGCATGAAATCAGTTAACTCTTTTCTTTCCTTTTTCTTCCCCCTCCCATAACAAAACAATGTCATCCACAAAATGCTTGTATACGCATAATTTGTCCCTCCATTTGTTATGGGTCCCCATTACATGATGTCTCTCCCAGTAAGACAGAACCAGGTTTGCACATGTATTGGCACAGGGAGTGCCCATTGCTACCTGCTGTGTCTGTTGGTAAAAACCACCTGCACACGTAAAGACATTATACTCTAGGACTAACATCAGAAGATTCTTAACCAATTTTATTGTATCACCCCCCCCCCCCAGCATATTCAGTTCAGTTAATAACTGTGAAACAGCATCAATCCCATACTTATTATTTATCGGTAAAGAGGCTCTGGACATCAAGTGTGACCATGATGTATGCCCCCCAGCTGTTATACAGTCTCTCAATGAAGTCATGAAATGCCCCGTGTCCTTCAATACCCCTTCCTTGATTGGTTGTCACTCCCTTTAAAAGAATGTTTTAAATTTGAGCATTTTATCTGATGAAGGGCACAGCCCAAAAGCGCTCATCTCTGCATTTTACTTCATTTTATGTTTTTATTGTGTTGAATGACTAAACTGTCTCTTCCTAAGTGGTGGTAGCTGCTATTTTTTCTTAAAACTATCTGTTGTGGATGCCAAAGTTTTTGCTGCCCTAGGGCATTTATAAGCTAGCCAGAGTATGTTTTTTTTGCCACGCCCCATTTTAAATTAATTTTGCTATGCCCTTTTTCGAGAGTTAGTATACTTGTGCCTCTGTCTAACAGTGACACAGAAGTGATATGGGATTTGGATTTTGAGGTGCAGTCATCCCCCTTAATTCCCTTTGACATGGCCCCCTAGCGCGTCAGGCACAGGTCACCTCTGGCAAGGGCGGTATGCCACCGAGTAGAGCTGGAGTTTCTTAGTAGCAGGCATCTGTTGATCCTCTTGGTGAGGTACCTTTTGGGGTCTTTCCAGTTGCTGCAGGTTGTTGGTAGGTACCATCCCAAAAGGGCATTGTACTCTATTATGGGCCTGATGGATGAGTAAAGAGGCACGATGACCTCTCCTAATCTAGATGTGAATCCCTTCATGATTAGGTGGGCTATATAAAATTTTTTCTAACCACTTTGCCACGTGGTTGTCAAAGATTACCACCTATGTGGTAATTTGTGGCACTTTTGTTTTTGCAAAAGGGGATGATACACTTTTTTTTGTTTTAGCTGAGACCATGGCTCTGGCACCAGTTGTCTGCATGGCTCCAGCAATTTAACCATGTGGGTTCTGTCCCTGAGCCAGTTTGCAACCCATCTAGTGACAATCAAGGCTTTTTACAGGTCCAGATAGGCTGTGTGACCACCTTCCCCTTCACAATGGCCTTGGTGACTGTTTCAAAGTCAACCAGTTTTAGAGGCAGATCTGCCCCCCCTAACAAACAAAAACTGGGTATCCAGTGTCTTCTTCAGGTCCCCAATATTATTATTTATGAGGTCCATGATGATCCTTTCCATAGCTTTGCAGACCAAGCTACGAGTCAGGCTTATGGGGCCATAGTTTCCAGGGTCCTGGAGACCACCACTGTGGACCAGGACCACTGTTGGCCACTCTTTGGGTACATATCCTGTATCCTGTAGTAAGGCTGAGATTGAACAGTGTTTTTATTATCTTTTCTTCTTCTTGGATGTCAGACACAGACACACACATGGGTAAGGATTCCACCTCGGTTTTGGAGTGTGTGAAATGCTTTAGAGAAGTTTTTCACTGTGGTTTTCTGGGCAGGGTGTACCTGATGATAGAGTCACCTATTACAAGTGTATCAGGTGTGTGTCTGCTTTGAGGTCTTTTGCTTTTAGAGATTTTTTTTTTATTTCCAAGTATGTTTTTGTGTGTTATTGTGTTTGGTTTGTTGTCGTAGGTCTATGGAGGTAGTGGGGTCAGTGAGTGGAGTGTCTCTCCTCCTGACTCCTTCTGCCTGTACTGAGTTGAGAGGCAGTTGTAACATTGCCTCAAGATTCCCAGGTTCACCAGCTTGTGTAGCCTCAACAAGTAAATGCAACAAACAGGACAAACTTTAAAAGTGCAGGTGCAAAAACAAAGACAGTTTTTTTATACAGGGGATTTGAGAGCTAGAAATTGGTCCAAAATGGCCAATAGACTACCAGATCTTGTGCTGGGAACACTCCTCAGGGATATATAGGCTGCTAAGTTCCCACCCACCACCACTGCAAAGAAACCTCCCCTCCTCTATCCAAATACATTGTTTCTATCATGCTGTCACAATTGCATTTGCTGTTATTCTGTAGCGCTGGGCTGTTGCAGTAATGCTATAGCTTCAGTTCATTCCAGAACTCTTGCTTGCTTGTTACCCTGTGACGTTTTTGTAATGCATGTCCTGGGATCATTCTTGTCTGAAGATGTTGGAGTCTATTTTGCTCCAGTGAGATAACAACGGACCACTGATAGATTCTGCTGTTCTTGTTCTAATATTTTCAAGGATCCTGAATCTGGGCCCAAAGGCTTTAATTCTGAGAGGATTCATGCATGTTTAACTGCTGTGAGTCTGCTCTCAGATAGGGTGATTTGTTTTCAAAGTATTTCCAAACTTGAAACTTATGTTTAGGAGTGGGATCTACTGCCATCAGAAGATGTTATGCTTGTGGTTGCTTACTGCTGCTAATACTGTCTTTCAAACCTAGTACTAGCTTGCAGTCCAGTAAATCTGTTAGATGCATAGGTTCTCACTAGGGTTATGCATAGGAGACCACCAAGAAGTTCAGCATTACCTAGAACTGTTGAGAAACTATGTCCCCATTAAGCAGACTTCTCCACATATTCCAGGTAACAGTTTGTGATCCCCCATCTTATCATCCAGATTTGTTTTAAAGCTAGCCGAAGGAAGTACTCTGCTTGATATGTAAAGGCAGCCCATTTGAGAAATGGAGACTGTGTTAAGTTAGGTAGCTGTTGCTCTAGCTGGTGTTGTTTATGTGGTAATATAGACTTAGGTCTCTGTTGTTTCAACTGGAGTTTGGACTGTATAGTTTATATCATCAACTTTTGAATGGACTTTCATTTGTTAATAGGTCTTTTTTTTTCTTTTTTTTTGCTTGTCTCTTTGGATGTTTGATATCTTTTCTTACAGAGCTAATTAATTCCTGATAATATTTCAGTTTTCAGGATTTCCTTAGTTTATTTATATTATATATTCAGTATTTTGTAACAGTATTTAGTTGAAAAGCATTTTAATAAACTTGACTTCCACATTTTCAATTTATTAGGCAGCAGCTGTTTGGAACGTCTGTAATACTGATGAAATACTAAACTAAAATCAGTGTTTTTTATTACAGAATTGTTCGTCTCACAAATTTCAAAGTTTATTTATATTTTTTAGGTTTGTACGTTTATCATTTATAGCTTCTGTAGTGCCTTTGCAAAGAACAAATTTCAGTTCTTACTGGGCTAACAGTAATTACTGAATTTATCTCAGGTGGTGGTGTTTTATCTTTTTCTTCTTCATGAAAGATTAAAGAGTTAAATCTCTTTATAGCTTTTTTCCCAGTAGTACATCAGAATTCAGCACACTACAGTGATTAATAAATCACATCAATGGATCCACAGCTTCTAGGTTTCTACCAAATCTTCATCCATTGAATGAATTTGGGAGACAGGATGGGTGTACCTGCTACATACATTTGCTCTATAATATATACATATGCATTTGAAAAAAAAAACACTTGCCAGAAAATATATTTCTTCACTTCTACAGATATTTTTTCAGTTCTGTCAGACCCTTCGTCAGTCATGACTCCATGTCATGTCAGCATGTTTAATAACTAAAACAAAGAAATTGCAGGTGGATTCCAACCTCCTTGAGGGTCTGCATTCCAAAAGAGTACTGTCTAGAGGAACCGAGTAACACATGACATGGAATTTGCTGTAGATTAACCTTTCTGTAGGTCCTGAATTATTGTTATTCCAGAGACTGTTCTCCAAGAAGTATGTTGGCCTTTCACTCAGGATTGTTGCCATAGTATTACATCATCTGTTATAATAGGATAAATAGCCTATGGCTCTTTGGGGTATCTCAGGACTTCATCTTGTGTATGTGGCTGTGCCTTTTTTAAAGTCCAATGATACCAGTGCCATATTCTAATGATAGTTGACCAGATCTATAATATACCAGCTGACCCACGTTGACATTGGAAATTGTTCTTCGTCAGTGATTCACGATTCATTTTTTTATATATTTTTGGTTTGTTTGTCTGTCTACCATCAGGCCTCCATCAACAGGACCATCTGTTCCTTTAAGCTGGACATCCCCAGCACAGTGGTGACAGCCACTGGAAGGGCTGGCATACAGGCAGCCATGAGGGTGCTTTGTGCCCCCACAGGCACCCCGGCAAGGATGAAAAGTATAATGGCTTATCTCCTCCCCTGGGCAGGGGGACATGTGACCCATATCACCCATGCGAGTGCATGCTCCATTTCACTCACTAGTGCCGAATACTGCTGAACAGCAGCTTTCTATCCACACTGGGCTGTATTGGCTTCTGTCATCCATTCTCCAAGGAATATTGGCAAGTTTTGTACCCTGCAAGTGCCACTGATAAAGGCAGGAATGTTATCTTTGTGAATGTTAACCAATATTATAAAATGTGTTGTGATCATCTTTTTCTTAAGAGTACTTACTAGAAACGAAGAAGAGTTATAGCACGATGCTAAAGAACTTTTTAGAATTGTTAAGAAAAGGAGTTTGTTTAGGATATTTTGCTGATAATCAGATTGCTAAGAAACTGTATAAAGTGCAAGCTAAAATAGTTTTTTTTTTATTGTCTTCCTAGAACTCATAAATGTTAGTGAACCTTTTGTGTCTGAGTGTGGAAATGTTTAGAAAGTATAGGTAAAGTTATTAATGTAGAACTTGCCAAACATGTGGTTAAACTTCCTTCTTATATTAAGGACACCACTGATTTATTAAGTAAATTGACTGATATAGTTTGGAATTATAAAATGTTTTGGTTGACTATAGATGTGGAAAGTCTTTATACTAGTATTATTCATAAATTAGGCTTGGAGGTAGTTAATTATTTTCTAAGGGATTCTCTGAAAACACATTATTTGCTAGAGTTGATTGAGTTCTGTTTAAATAACATTTTTATGTTAATAGGGATCTTTATAGGCAATTAAAATGTACTGCTATGGGTGCAAGTTTTGCTCCTTTTTATGTCTGTTTATTATGGGTTTATTTGAAGTTTAGTATTTATATCAAAATCATTTTTTAGTAATAAGCTCTCCTTTATTTTTGTTTCATTGCTGATTTAATTTTTGTTTGTGAAAGTGAAGTGTGACAGGTGTTTGAATTTATTGCGCAGCTCCATGTTAATAGATTTGGTTTAAGATAGTTTTAAGATGCATCAAATGGATATTGATTTTTTTGGATGTAACTTTGATGGATGTCCCTAATTAATTAATTTGTAGCAAGTTATTTCAAAGTCAGTTATGACTTTGGATTACTTGTTTGGTACAAGTTTTCATCCGAGTCATTTAGTTTTCTCACTTTCCAAAAGTGAATTTCTTCATATTAGGAGACTATGTAGCAATAGAAGTTATTTTATGGATGAGTCCCATAAACTGATTATGTTTGTTAAGAGATGATATCCTGTAAAATTGTTTTTTTTTTAGCTTACTGGGAGGCTGCTAAAACTTCCAGATTAAGGTTATTGGATGGTCATGATTCAAATAGATGCCAGTCTAGACCTAATGTTGAGTGTAATTTGGGAGAATAGATTCAGTTTGTTACTCAGTATAAAGTTCTGCTCTCTCTCTGATCAAATGTTGGCAATAGTAAAGAAAAGTTGTAACATTTTAATGATGAATGGTTTATTTGAAAAGGTATTTACCCCCCCAAAAATGTATATCCTCTTTGGTGGGTAAGAATATAGGGTGTAGGTTATGTAGTGATTATTTTACTTTGCCGGTTCCTACATGTTCTGAAAATACTTTGAAGTTGAGTAGAAAAATCACTGTCCCTTGTGGTAACTGTACAGTTTGTCCTTTTATATACAGAATGTTTTATTCAATCAGTGGAATGAAACTTGCTACTGAAAGTTTTTTACTTGTGCTAGTTTGACAGTTGATTATATTATTCATTGCTCTAGTAATTTATATTATATAGGGGAGACCAAGAAAGCCTTTTCAGTTGCAATTAAAGGACATGTAAGAAATAGCCATAATCACAATGTTAGTAGGCCTTTGTTGTCACATTTTTGCCAAATGTCATGATGGCAAACTAGATTATTTAAAAGCCACTGTTCTTGACAAGTAAATTGAAGTTTTCGATGTGGGGGTAATACCAAAAATGTTTTATTGAAAGAAAGTTTGTGTATTTTAAAATGTAATACAATGCTACCTGACTTAACAGTTTTTGTAATTGGACATTTTTTTAATGTTAATTGATGATTTAATTAGTGATGATGCCATTTCCTTTTTTATATAAAGGAATGTTTGCTCATTGATCTTACTACTCCAGTTTAACTGCACCTTCTCATGACTTTGGTTGAAGATCTCCAGCTAAGCTTTATATACCCTACTAAGTAACTTTTTACACATTGGGTTTTGTGATGTAACTTTACTACACTCATTTCAGGAGGTTCTTGTATATATTTTTTATGGTTTCTTTGTATTCCAGTGCAAGTCCTAAACAGTGTATAAGTTCTTTAACAGAAAGCACACACTCTTCTTTGAATCCCCCCCTTTTTACCTTTCCATCTACAACTATTTGTTCCACTTCTTAATATTTTTATCCATTTTTCATCATATCCTGACGATTTACCCAGGACTCATTCCCTCTGCTCCTTCAGTTTGAAACATATGAGTAGAATCAGAAAATGCCAAAGTTTGACATGTTCAGATTTTAAAACTATCTTAAATGGTTTACATAGTCTATGGTTCCATTGGGAACTTCTTGACTTTAATAAATCCCAGACTCACCTATCATCACTAGTCTGAGAGAAATACAGATACTTCCACTTGGCCTTGTATGAATCCTTTTGTAATCAATAAATATCTTAACCTGTGTTGCCTTAAAATATGCTTCCATGTCCTGCATACCTAGTCCTTATTTTATTATTTGCAAAGTCAACTTTTCCCATTGCACTCTTTCCAAGTTACCCTCCTCCCAATAGAAGGCTGTAATTTCATTCCTTAGATTTTTCTACACATCCATTCCCAGTTGATAAAAGTAAGCCTGACGTAAGTATAATGTCAGAGGAGTCACTCTGATCGCTCAGAGGGAGAAAGCCCTGACTGTTGGTGTGTTGAGCTGGATTTGATAAGCAGCTCAGGTGATTGATGGTGGCAGGGAAGAGATGGGAGTGCCCCATCCTAGGTGGGAGGGTACTCTTTGATATGCACACTACGGGGAGGAATAGTCCAGAGAGAGGAGTTTTCCTCAGACATAGTCAGTGAGCATGGGAATGGGGAAAAGGATGGATAGGGAGTAAACAAAAACATCCCCCAGACAGAAGCACAGACAAGATTAGCCCCCAGGATGAGCTTAGGATCCATGGCCAGCCTCAGCAAACCAGAGTAAGTCTGAGGCGTTGGAGAGTGGCTGCTAACGGTGGCATGGACATGGGGCACTAGGGGCCAGGCTGGTAACAATATGATCCAAGGTGACCAAATAATTAGTGTGTATATGTATATATATATATATATATATATATATATATATATATATACATACATACACACACACACACACACACACACACACACACACACACACACACACACACACTCATACAGTGAATATAAAAAATTATAAAAAATGTACACACCATTGTTAAAATGCCAGGTTTTTGTGATATAAAAAAATGAGACCACAATAAATCATTTCAAAACTTTTCCCACCTTTAATGTGACCTATAATCTGTACAATTCAATTGAAAAACAAACAAATGTATTAGGAGAAAAAATATAAAAAATAAAAGATGTACAATAAACTGATTGCATAATTGTGCACACCCTTAAACCAATACTTTGTTGAAGCACCTTTTGATTTTATTACAGCATTCAGTCTTCTTGGGTACACACCTGCCATCAATTAGAGAGACTCTGATTAACCCCAAATAAAGTTCAGCTGTCCTAGTAGGATTTTCCTGACATTTACTCAGTTGCCTGCTACAGCAAAGCCATGGTTCTCAGGGAACTTACAAAGCATCAAAGGGATCTCATTGTTGAAAGGTATCAGTCAGGAGACAGGTACAAAAAAATTTCCACAGCATTGGATATATCATGGAACACAGTGAAGACATTCATCAAAAAGTGGAGAAAATATGGGACAACAGTGACGTTGTAAAGAACTGGACATCTCTCCAAAATTGATGAAAAGTCGTGACCAAAACTGGTCAGGGATGCTGCCAAGAGACTTACAGCAACACTGAAGGAGCTTCAGGAATTTCTGGCATGTACTGGTTGTGTACTACATGTGACATTAATCTCCCGTATTCTCCATATGTCTGGACTATGGGGTAGGGTTGCAAGATGGAAGCCTTTTCTTACATAGAAAAACATCCAGGCCCGGCTAAAATTTGCAAAAACAATACATCAAGTCTCCCAAAAGCATGTGGGAAAATGTGTTATGGTCTGATGAGACCAAGGTTGAACTTTCTGGCCACAATTCCAAAAGGTACGTTTGGCACAAAAACAACACTTTGCATCACCAAAAGAACACCATCCCCATGGTGAAGCATGGTGGTGGTAGTGTCATGCTTTGGGGTTGCTTTTCTTCAGCTGGAACTGGGGCTTTAGTCAAGGTGGAGGGAATTATGAACAGTTCTAAGTACCAGTCACTTTTGGCCCAAAACCATCAGGTGTCTGCCACAAAGCTAAAGATGAAGAATAATTTCACCTTTCAACATGACAGTGACCCCAAGCTACATCGAAATCAACAAAAGAATGGCTTCACCAGAAAAAAACTTAAGTTTTGGAATGGCCCAGCCAGAGCCCAGACCTAAATCCAATAGAAAATCTGTGGGGTGACCTGAAGAGGACTGTGCACAAGAGATGCCCTTGCAATCTGACAGATTTGGACGCTTTTGCAAGGAAGAGTGGGCAAATATTGCCAAGTCAAGATGTGCCATGCTGATAGACTCCTGCCCAAGAAGACTAAATGGTGTAATTAAATCAAAAGGTGCTTCAACAAAGTATTAGTTTAAGGGTGTGCACACACAACAAAGTATTAGTTTAAGGGTGTGCCACTTATGCAACCAGCTTACTGTATGTTTTTTATTTTTTATATTTTTCCTCTAACAAACTTGTTTGTTTTTCAATTGAATTGTACAGGTTATAGGTCACATTAAAGGTGGGAAAAGTTTTGAAATTATTTATTGTGGTCTCATTTTTTTATAGCACAAAAACCTGTCATTTTAACAGGGGTGTGTACACTTTTTATATCCGCTGTATGTAATATCAGATGTATAATAAACACATTAACCGGTTGTTTTTATGCTCTTCCATATATAGCATCTTCCGATTTTTAAGATATTCAGTAATCTTAATACAAATCTCCTCCCACACCTCCTTTTCTGCCTGCTGTACCTCTTGCTTGATCAGTATGCCCAAATAATTACACTTCTGGTGGCCCCACAAAAAAGATTAGACTTGAATCAGGTCACTTGAGCAGATATGATTAGTCACTACAACAGTCTTAGTCTTGGTTTTATTTATTTTGTAGCCCATTATGACACTAAACGGTTGCAACTCCTGAAAGAATTGGACCAAGTCCCTTTCCAGGTATATAAACATATTCTATAATATTGTTCATGAAAAGCACAATATTTCCTGCAATGAACCCCCATAAATAGTCCACTGCTTGTGATTGTCTTATGTTTGGACTACCAGCTCTAAATAGACAGCAAACAGTGGAGGTGGGTAGTGGGCATCCTTGCCTCATGCCTCTAGTCAGTTCCGTTTCAGCAGATAAGTGCCCTTCACATTTAACCCTAAGCCTGGAACCTCCATAAATGATAAAAGATAACTTCTATCCATTGGTTAGGAAACCCAGATTGAAACATGGCTTCCCTGACATACACCCAGCCAAACTATATCAAAGGCTTTTTCAGCATCTTGGCAAATTAATAGTAGCCTTCTTTTATTTATTATTACATCCTGCTGCAGTAGTATTGTCTTTTTAATGTTGTGAAATGTTTTCCTGTCTTCTGTCAAATTACACTGGTTTAGATTAATTATTTTGGGAAGAAGTTTTCCCACTCCATGTGCTGTAATAGACATAAAGATTTTACACTTGTGGGTGAGGATAGAGATGTGTCTGTATGCCAAAACATTTGTAGGGTCTTTCTCCTTCTTGGGAATAATCACCAATATTGCCTTCTTCCCTGACTGGGGTATATTCTCTGCCTATTAGTATGTTATTAAATAATGTTTATCAGATTTTGCCGACCATTTCTATAGCTTGATTCCAAGTTTCTTTCAGAAGACCATCTTATCCCAGAGTTTTTCCAGCTGCTTGGTTTTAATTTGCATTCTTTCCCTTTATCTCTTTCGTGATCATTTCTATTAGTGCCCCTTGATCATCGTGTGCTATATATGACAAATTCAGGCTTTGCAGATATGTCAGCATTTCATTTGTTTTCCAGTGTAATGGTTTGTCTAAGCTCTACAACCTTTGATAGTATTTAGCCATACTCTGCCTTACTTTGTCAGACTCCTTTTTGAGTTTACCCAGCTCTGGGTCCCATAATAGTGTTATAAACCAGGATAGCTTTTGCTCTCTTAAACTCTGAGATAAATACTTACCTGTCTTTGATGTTGTTGCAAAGTACTGTTGTTGCAGTTATCTTACTCTAAACTCAGTTAGATTATCTAAGTATTCTAGCATCTCTTTTTAACTTCATGTATTTCTGTATTTGTTCCTTCCTGCTCGGTACCCTTTTCCTTGTGTGGGAGTCCTGGAGGGGTTTAATTTTTCATAATGCATTTAAATATCTTTGTCTACTGAAATCCCAGATTTCCTTAGCTTTAAGTTGTATTTATATCTTAGTTTTTCTCCTTGACCTTATCTCAGTCCTCTGCCAACATTCTTCTCTTGTCCCATTACTTTCCAGCTCCAAGTTTAGCCACTCAGCAGTGCACTTTACAAATGTATTATTTCTCATTAAGTATACAGGGAATTGCCAGTGCTTGTCCACTCTTTCACCCAACTTATTCTTCATTTTTCATTTTTACTGTTATAGAGGCATGATCTGATATTATTACAGGACTAAATGCAAAGGTTGTTTTATTATAAAGAGCATCTATCCAGTCTTGCCAGTGTGTTATGTTTAGCCAAATAAACATAATCATCTCTTCCCTGCCTTGTATTTATGACATCCAGTAATCCCTTCAAGTGTTTACCTAAATATCTTCCTTCCACTGATATCCCTGTCTGTCTTGAACCATCTGACACAACCTCCTTTGTATGTACAACATTTTGGTCATTTTGGCTAGCAAAGGAGTGACTTGCCGAAAGGTCATGATTTCACCTAGCATGTGTTTAATTTCTCAAGGCTTCATTCTTGGTGGCATGTATATTGCTGTTAAAGTAAGTGCTCAATTCTCTTTTACCAGCACATATCTACCCATGTTATTAATAATTCCTCCTGTATTGTTATCCCAGTGATATTCCTAATCAGCATCAGTGCTTTTTCTTTCCTCCCTAAATATTATAGCAATAATCAATGACTAGTTGTGGTATATTGAAGATTTACCCACAGCTGGTGTGGTTTAATCACGAGTGATTAAACAAAGGCAACCATGGGTAAAGCTTCAATGTATCACACCCAGGAGTTGGTTATTGCTATTATACAATTAAATTATTTAAGAAAAAAATTACTTACTTTTCTTAAATAATGTCTTTGTATAATGGTGCTGTGGTGTTTTTCCACTTTTTTTTGGTATCCTGGAGTTTTCTTGATGTACTGCGCATGCATATGGGACTTACGTTCCCATGCTTACACAGTACATCAGTGCTTTGGAAAGGAAGCAACAGTGAAAGGAAAATTAAATACCTACTGATATTGTCTGAAACTTTCCATCAAGAGAACCTTTCTGAGTCCCTGTATCTCTGTCTCTATATATATATATATCTATATGAGTAGCTGATTGCAAGCCTGTCACAGAGCTGTGTTTCTTAGGAACCTTATAGCTATACTTTCAGCATTTGTTGCCATCGAGTAAGGTAAGATGACAGCTTAAGTCAGTCAGTTTACACCATTGGCTCTAGCTCTTTAGTGATTGTGCCAGTTGAACATTTATTTTGTAATCAAAATGTATGTAATTTTTGCCAAACCTCATGATGATACATTTACTGGCAGCAAAGATGAGGTCAGTACCACTGCATTGCAATCCTCAGCATACATGGTTATCCATAGCCCATTTTCCACATTTATATTTGACAGCAGTCTGAAAAGAAGTGACCTCATACACAGCACTATGGTAACACTTAATGATACAGACAGGTAACACCCTCCCACACCATCCTAATTCAGTGCATCCTGTTGCATAACCATCCTTTTACCCATTGAACTGCACATAGATTGATGCTTATGCATTTAACTTGTCAATTATTTGATTATGTGGAATAGTGTCAAAACCTTAGCATGGTCAAGATAAGCAACTGGCCTTAACATCTTTAAACAATGCCACAAGATTCAAAATTCAGTATTTCCCTTAACAAGCCATACTCTTCAATGTTTAAAAGAAGGAGCCACCCGTATTATTTTGGTTAAGTTCTACCATGATTTTACACAGAATACCAGTTAGGCTGATCAGTATAAAGTTGTCAAAGTTTGAACCTGCTTTGCATACTGGTATACCAATAACCTGTCATAAAACTGAGACATGTCCATATGACAATACTCTGTTTAGCAGGGCTGAGAGGCTTTTAGTTAAGCTTTCTTTGATTTAGTAAGCCACCATGTATGTTGCCTTATCCAAGTGAACTTGAGATTTTATTTGTGGCAGCAGTTATCAGGCTTCTCTCTTTTTCAGTGACCTATGCTGGTGTAAGCCTGGCCTGAAAGACTTGCTATCGGTTTAAGTGACTCACTTTGGTATAAGGCCTATCTATCAACAGCCTTACAGCAGGGGCCAGATTCCTAAAGACCTGCCCTCAGTGTAAGCAACTCTACTCTGGTGTAATACAATGGAGCAAGTCATTTACTCTGAGAGCAAGTCTTTTGAAATAGGGCCCATTATATTTGTAGTTGTATAAGTAATATTTCTCTTTGTGCCTGTAGTCGTCTGATATGTCTTTGCTTACTGCACACTTTGCACGACATTTTTTCTTCAAATGGGTTCACTATGTCCTGTCTCTTCATGATCATATTGTTTATTTATATTGTTGCATTTTTCACTTTTAATTTTAATTGCATAACATCTTATTACTGCTTTCATACTGCTCAACCTCTTAGTGCAAAATATCCGGACAAAGCAAAAAAATAACGGTGGGGCAAGCTTAAGTTTATAATCTTAGAAAGTGGATATAATAGGAAGTTGTGCTTTAGCATTCGTTTCCTGAAAGATGTAAAGTATGAAACTCGAATGGCTGTCATTATTTAGTCACTTTAGTCCTCAATGACTTGCCAGAAAAACACTTTTTTTTTTTTTTTTTGACGAACAGACCAAAAATATGAGGCACAAATCTGGACAGCTGATAGGTGTGACAGGTTCTACCTTTGGGATCAGTCATACTTAATAGTTAAATATATGAGATTTGATAAGAAAAATAAATAATTAGTACACTTTATTTCTGGACCATTACACTGCCATGGTGAATGGGGCTAAACATGAAATTATGAGCCATGCTGTGCAGTAGGTCATGCCAGAGAGATAAGACAATGGATGGTCCAGTTGAGAAGGTAATGACAAGCCACCACAGTTTTTGCCAAACATACCATATGGACAAACACAAACAGATTTATTTTTACAGACAAGGACATCATATTGTCAACAAAGGTCAATATACTTAGTGCTATTCTTTTTCTAGTAGGAACATATGGCTGTGAAAGTGGGACTACAATTAAGGCTATGCTCTGGGAAACTATGCTTTTAATCTCTGGTGCTAGAGAAAACTTTTGAGACTTTCATAGACTACAAGAAGACCGAGCTAGTCAATACTGAAGGAAAAAAATCTAGATTGTTTACAGAAATGCCTGATAATAAAACAAAAATTAAAACATTTTGGCCACATAATGCAAAGAAAGATTTCACTAGAGAATAGATTGATACTTGGGAAACGTCGGCGGTAAAAGGATAGGGCGGCAGAGACTAAGTTGGATGGACAGCATCACTAAAGTAATGAATATGACTTTATAAGAACTTGAAGAAGTACTTCCTGACAGACAGATCTGGCGTCACACCCCTCAACTGTACAGACTTTTACAGAATGTTTAGATTTTTCCCTTATATTTTTGGTCTGTTTCTCATAAAAAAATGTATTTTTTGAGAAATCACTGGCATGATCTAAGGATTAAAATCACTAAGTAATGATATGCATTCAAGTTTCAGACTTCATATCCTTCAGAAAATGCATACTATCACAAATCCTGTTATTCTAGCAACTAACCGAGTTTATTAGAGCAATATTTAAAATGTGTCCCTATTTTTGGGCCTTTGTCCCCCAATTATGTCAGGCTTTGTCCAGATTTCTTAGGCTAAGAGTCTGAGAGGAATGTATGGCGTGCTAATCTCCTTCATATTGAAAAGTAAGATTCGACTAAACAACTAAATACAGCAAAACACTTTATTTAAATTGGATTTATGTGTATGGCTAGGGTGATTTTTTAAAACAAAGCAAAGTAGCACCTCTTACTTTTTTTTTCTGCTATTTGATTATGTTTATATCTTACTAATATATATTTGCGAATGCAAAAGTTAATAATATCATAGAATTTATTGTATCCTGAGCAGATTTATTTAGGCCATTGAGTAGAAGTGTAGCTGTCTCAACCAGCACCCTAGGCAGGTACCATGAACCAGCACCCCAACCACTCAGCAAAAAAAAAAAAAAAAAAAAAAGGCACAACATGACTAACATGCCCACTCCCTCCTGCCTAACCATTCAGGCCCTGACTCTTCCCCATTTTATTTAAAGAAAATTAATAATAATAATACTAATAATAATAATTCCTTTTTCTTATAAACTGTAACAAACTGCTTCAAAAAAATGAGGAAAACAGTTGCTACAGTTTATACTGTGTCTACACAGAGCTATACTGTGCTCCTTTTACTTAAAAAAATTCTTCTTATAAACTGCAGCAAACTGTTTGCAACAAATGTAGCAAACAGATGATATAGTTTGTATCATGCCTCCACGTAGTGCTACAGAGCTTGTATTTTAGTTAAAAAAAAGTGATTTTTTTTTTTTTACTTTTAAATTATAACAAACTGCTTGCTACAATGTAGCAAACAGTTACTACAGGTTAGACCACACATGGAGTGATACATTGCTCAGGTTTGATTGCAAATGCAATATCGTCTTTTAAAAGCCGATATTGCATTACAGATCAGGATAAACTGATTGCACCCCCACCCCACCCCCACACACACACACACACACACTTTGCAAACAGGGCAGTTGCCCCTTTCGTCCTGCCCTAGCTACCCTACTACCATTGAGGACCCTATTTAAGGCAGCCCTATTCTGAGTGCAGAATCAGTCCTCCTGTTGGGAACCATGGAGTAAAGAATCTGACATGGACTAGGATTGTTGTTCCCAGGGATGTGTGGAGAGAGAGATATTAGCTGTCAGTGACTTTAAGGGCCTATCAGAATGATTACAAGGCTTTACAGTCTGCTGACTCATATATAAATATTAAAGAAAAAGGAAGGTAAAAGGACGCTACTGAGATAAGCAAAAGTTTCCCATCACTAACCCCTTCCATCTGTTCTGGGACAGGGAACAAAAATGAAGACTGCAACATTTTTGTGAACTGCAAAGAAACTGATCTGTGGAAGATATGAGCAGACAATCAACATTCTCACATTTTTCTAATTAAGACTGGCATAACAGGAGAGGGTCATCATCTCAGAGTATTTGCAATACTTTTTTTAAAGGAGAACTTCACTGCTCCACTAATATAAAAGCAATTAACATCCAGAAATTGACTTTGTTAATAGATGTACATAAACTCAATATGCCTTATATACAATTCACCTTGTATACAATTATACTGCACATTCCTCCATTCCCATAAAGTGTTTCCATGCTTTTTACAACTCTTTGCATAACTTATTAATTGACAAGTAAGAAAAAAAGATCTAAATGGTCACCAGAAAAGCCGCTCTGCTCATGGATTTATAACTCACATGCACTCCCCAAAATATGTCCTGCCTCATTCTGGTCCACATCTCCTGTTCTTGTCCTAACCTCCTCAGTCAGTGGTGATACTTCTGAACACTGGCCCATTTTAACATCTTTTTTCTCTGCCAGCAGTTGAAAGGACAATACTGTCTTTCAATTTTAACCCACCTGTACTCTACTGCCCTCCAGTTAAGAAGAGCTCAGTACTCACACTGTCCTCCCCATTCAGATATTCTCCATCAACACCTTTATGCCACGTCCGAATACTGCTGAGCAGGACAGCTGCAGAAAACATGCATTCTTTCCCTCCTTCAGCATTCCAAACCTAATTCCATTTAGGAATATTACAGGGTACATTTTATTCACTATGCTCAAGAGTATAAGTGAGTTTAATAAATAACTCCATCCAAAAATTCTGAAGGTCTAGAACCTAGCTGCACACTTATGCAGAGTTGATACTTTCTCCCATCTCAGAAAGTCCAGCTTTATACCCAAATGTCTCTCAAAATTACAGTGTATCTCTTTGCAAGCAAGCTTTTTACCCTGTATTATAAAATCATATGTCCTCCTCACTGTGTACTTCACCCTGGCTTCTTCTCTCTTAGCTGCTACTATAAATGGTACCCTAAATCCTAGTGAATGCATGAGCCATGGCATGCTGCTTAACCAATAACCATCTATTAGAACCTCAAAAATTTGCTGGAAGATTCCAAACATTGCTTGACACTGCTTACACAACAATGGCCCTGCAGAGTCTCAGTAACATACAAATGTCACACCTTGCATTGGATTATAAGTTCAGTTCTCAGACTCACCCTCTGTAAAAAAAATTATAGGTGCCAATAAAATTGCCAGCTCACTAGCCCAGTTGACACCCCATCTACTTCATGGTTATCACCATTACCAAGGCAAAAACTTAATTTTTAATTATTCATTTGGGCAGGACGGTTACCTAATCACTTCTTCCCTCTGGTTAGTCATTGCCAAACAAAGAGCCTTCCAGTGTGCATCATAGCAATCCATTAGTCAACAATTAAAACAACTCACCTGGAGTCGCCAAAACACATATTTCAATTATGTATCAAAAAAATTTTAGGTGGGGAAGATAACATGATCTTGTCCGAGGCATACCTCTCAACTCTCCAGATGTTTGCAGAATGTCCAGAATTTTGCTTGATATTTTTGGTTTCTTCGTCATAAAATTTGTAGTTTTCTGGCAACTCATTGAGGATTAATGTCACTAAATAATGGCTTGCATTTCATTTGCAGACTTTATAGCTTTAAGAAAATGTATGTTAACACAAAACCTGTTATTCTGTTAACTTTCTAAATTCATAAGAGCAATATTTAAACTCTGTCCATATTTATATGGTTTTGTACACCCATTATTTTAGGCTTTGTCCAGATTTCTTGAGCTAAAATGTTGAGAGGTATAGTCCTAGGCCATTTTTATATCTCTTACTTTCCCACAGAAATTGCAATGGATTACTCTTCGAGTAGTCTACAAAATACCTTTTCAGAGGGTAGGGCTCTGAGACAAATGTTTGTATCAGATACAACACCTGTGGAAGTAAAAAGATCTCTACAGACTGGAATTTATGTGTGAGATTCGGGACAAGCATTTTTCAACAAGCAAATATTTATTTGTGCAGTCCAGTCCCTCCCACACATGCCTCATTAGCTAAATTGTGGAACAGACTGTACCCCTAAATGCATTACTGATTAAATGTACCACAGAGACAGGTAGTCCTGCTCCAAGCAGACCAGTGGAAAAAAGATGATTTTTAATGCTCTCATTCTGGCCTGACTGACCTGCTTTCTTTGGAAGGGGACTCCCAAGTTAATTGATAATGCAGCCCTTCTGTCCCAACTGACCTGATAGCTGGGGAGGCACCACACTCACTTAACAGGCCAAACAGCTTAAACAGATCGTCTTCTTCCACTGTTACAGGATATGCCAGCAACTCATCATTTAACAAGGGCAACTTATATACCTTGGGTTGATGTATATATCCCTACAAAGTAGGGGAATCTCTGAGCTAGATCCAAAGGCTCAAGAAACAGAGAAAAAAATGTTCAACTGTCTGGATAAAAGTGTCTGCTAATATGTCACAAGAATTTCAAGTAGATAGGGGTACAAGGAAAGGATGCACCTTGTCCTTCTTGTTGTTTGCTCTTTATTTACAGCCTTTGATCATATTGATTTAGCAGTCACAACTGAAAGGTTTTAGCTGGATAATGACAAATAAAACATCACTATTTGAGGAAAATGTGCTATTGTCATTCACTTAGCCACAGCAAGATGTGATATAATTATATGAACAATTGCTAATATTAGGTAGAAGAAATCTAAAAGTTTAACAATCAATTATGAAACCTCAGACAAGCTAAATACACAATTTTTGAAACTATGGGTCACAAAAAATTAAACTACTTGGGGGTACAGCTCACAGATAGTATGGATAGGTCAATAGGGTTGACATATAACTTTAAAAGCAATGACAGAAAATTTGCTCAAGAAATGGAAACTCTGTACTTGCTGATGGATCAAAGTTTTCAGCTTCTCTATATGTATTCATTTTCCTCTGACACTACCTATAACTTAGACATTGCTAGCACTGCTAAGGGTAAATTTATTGTGTAAACTGAAAAAAAGGCGGGTTCTAAATTTAACTTGAAAAGGAGTAAGTCCAAGGGTGGTATAAAAAAAAAAAACAAAGGATAGAGGTTGTCTGGGGAGTCCCTGGGTTTCTTCCCCCCCCCCTTTTTTTTTTTTTTTTTTTTAGTTGTGTGACAATATGCTGTGAAATTATTCTATCTGATGCAAAGTCTGTTTGGAGATGTATGGCGGCACAGCAGAGGCAAAGGCAAATATTTAATAGTTGTTTTTCTGATTGGCATGGGCAGGTACATATGGAAAAAGCACAGGTACTTCATAAAATGTGTAAAAGAAGCATTCAAAGGTCCTATATATAGTGACTAGATTGCAGAACTGATACCTGTAGTACCATTAATAATTAGACGGTAGAAGTTACTACTTAGTCCCATTCTCTAAGAAGTAATTGCTACAATTAAAACATTAGTACCTACAGGACACAACAATCAGGATAAGATTAGGACAAAATGCGGCCTGGACATGATCTGACTCTGAAAGAGAAATAGGGTTCTGAGGACAAAGGGCAGGTATTAACACAGGAGCAACTGCAAATGACAAAATCACCAGTTCCATTACCACACATTTACTAACGTACTTAAAGCCATCAAATGGCAAGGAAAAAAGTGGAACAGAAGTGTGCTTTGTTAGAAAACTTGCAGAAAGTAAAAACAATGGCTGTAAAATTAATAAGTGCAACCTACAAGTGGTTAATGGACTCTGAGGTTAGAAAACAGCAGAATATGTTATAACTAGAGACTACAGAAAATCAACAGACTGAGATATGTATTATGGCAAGAACTGCTATAAGATCCAGGTGCTTCAAAAAACTGGTATGGAGGTTCCTACACCATTATTTCTATATTATAGTGAAGCTTAGCAGACTACACTTTTGCTTGCTGGTTTTGCAATAAAGCAGAGGTAGGAGGCTGTATGTGTACGTTCTGGACGTTTTTATAACATATTTTATTGCAAATATTTAAAACAGTACAAAACATTGTCAATGAGAAAACAGCAAACAATATATTTATAAAGTTTCATTTTAACACAAATTTATCTTCATAAACTTCCTTAAATACGACTCTGTAAACAAGCAGTAAGAAGACCTACAATAAACTCAGTAATGTGCATTCTGGTGAATAAAATAAGAATTAGTTAAGTGAACCACTCTTTCTGTAATTCAACGGAAAGTCTAATTGGGATACACTTGCGTATGGAAAAAATATACAGTCAAAATACATTTGTTGGCAAACCATAACTGAACAGGATAATGCTACCTCCTATGACTGATTGCCAAACCTCATATACTAATAATAAGACTTCTACCTAGATATCCTTACAAATAAAACAACATTTTGGTCAGGATCTTTCCTGTTCCTACTATATGTATAGGCTACCATTATATCAAAATAGCATGCATATGAAAATAACCCACCATGAGTTCCCATCTGTTTGGTCAGAATTTGGAGAACACCAACATGTACATTTCTTTATATATTTTAGGAAGGAATGTTGCCAGTAGGGAGGTATTTTCTTCCAGTTTGTACAGAGGAATCACATGAATGAAGAACAGACTATTCCAATCCATCTCATATGAGTTCACTTCTCTGGATCTTTACTTTGGGGGATATTAAAAAGCCAAAAAGCTGAACAATCCAATTGTGGACATATATTGTGGTCTTGCAATAAGTTAACAATTTAAAACAGATATAGGGGGTTATAAGGAATTTGGTAACATTTCAAGCTGAGTTAACACTGCAGATTGGGTTGATTGGGCTTACCCACCACATACATGAAATGGAAATAAGACCACATTTTAAGATTATTAAAGATGACTGTGTTATCTGTAAAGAAAGCTATAACTAGAAGGTAGAACTCACTAGTTAGTTTCATTTTCAAAGAAGTAATTGCAGTAACTCTTGAGTTAGTCACTATGGAGGAGAAAACCTGGACAGGTAGAGTCATGCAATGTTTTTTAAATACAGATAGAGTCAGGTAATGATGTTTAATAAATAGTTACTTTGGTACTGGCATTTGGGTGAGTATGGATAAGAGATGCAGACATGCACTTGAGCCTTAAGGAAGAAGTTAAGAGATGGGAGAGAGAGAACAAATGAAGGAGGAGTTAACATGAAGTCTGTTTACATTCAGTTCCATGCATTCCAAGGAGGAGAATGAAGATCATAGTTACTTAAAGATGACATGCGGTTGTTGATATTATCAGATATAAAGGAGTAAATGTAAATTTGTTTTGTGTTACAAAAAAGTCTTAGCTCTCGGAGGTGCCATTTGGTTTGGCATTGTCATGTACAGAAGTTTAATTTAATATTTCTGGTATGGCTCAACTAAAACACTGGTGTGAATGCATTTCTTTTTCTTCTGTAGGCCTCAACCAAGCAATTCCCCCTGTGTAATAATGCAGTCAACACTTCCTCTTTCAGTCCAAAGACCAAAGATTGCAACCTTACCAAGATAGGTCCTGAAGTTCTTGCGGTCATTGTGACTAGGCTAATGGCATAGTGCAGGCTGTCAGTCTCTGATCTCATTCCAATACCTTAAAAAGAGATTTAACAAACTTCAAACAGTTCCTCATTTCTTCCATGAAAGACTGATTCATAATTTTCACTTTGTCTTCGTTTTCCAAAACTTTGCTTTCTAAAACCTTGATTCTGTTTTTTACCTGTTCTACCATTCCACCACATCCAATGATCAGAGTGATCCAACAGAACCTGATCTTCCTCCATAGCCCTTGTAGTTAGCTGCTGGATGAATTGTGATATTTTGTAGTTATTTTTAACTAGTTCAGTCCTAGCTGCAACCAAGGATGTGGGTTACACTGTCTCACTTAAGTGTTCTCCCTCTCACATCTGCTTATTTGTTGTCTGGTAGTGTCAGTTTCCCTTTCAGCAGAGCACTATAGTTTTATTACTGGCTTTCTTACAATTGTGTCACATGAGAACCTCCAGTACAATCTTATCAAGGCTTTCAAGTGTAATACTAAATTTCAGCTCAGAATAAACCCTTCACAAATGTAACTTTTATTTCTGGAGACCAGGGCTCAAATTCCTCACTTTTCCCTCTCAACATCTCAACAAGAAGTTCCTGCTAGAAAATTTTGATTTCTTGAGTACAGATTGACATTGTGGCTATGTGTCTTCCTGTTGCAGAACTAGAGTGTAACAGCATCCTTGCACAGATAGTAGGATGGCATGCTGGCATCTGGATCAGGGCATGCCATGTGAACCACATGACCGCTGTCTATAGTTAGGGTCACCCTTTTAAAGAATTATTAGACAGGATCTATATTTGACAAAACCAAAGTGCTGTAGGTCTAAGATAATGAGATGTTTAATGTCTGAGATTATTAGGTCAGTTATAACATTAGCTTTCCAATGTGTTGCAGTATAGTCTAGTCAGAATGGTGGGGCTATATTTTTTCTTGTGATAAATACCTTCAGTACATGTTCTTTGGTAATAATCAAACAGACTTAAAGATTCAGCTTTATGCAGGCTTTGGATAGCCATCTTGAGGGCAGTTTGCACTGAATTTGTTTGCTAGTTTGTTGGCAGTATCTACTGGGTCAGAGTATTTGGTGCCATTTTGATGAAGTTCGGAGCAGTGTTGGGTGTTACTTCTTAGTTTCCTGACATAGGTGAAGAAAGATTTATAGTTGTCCTTGCTTCAGATGCTAATCTAAGTTAACGGGCTGCTTTAGTGGACCTAAGTGTTGTTTTCAGATTTAGTCTGCTCCCTATTTTTCCTTGATCTGAGGTCTTATGATCTGCTACAAAATTTAATATTTTTTTCTTTATTTGGGGTTTGTTTGTAAATGCTCCACTATACTTTGATCTGGTATGGACAGCCAGCACCATACAGTTATCTGATTGGGTATATAATACCTTATTGAAGCTGTCTGCAGTGTTAACATTTGAGGTGATGCTGGTATAACTGAATTTAGACTTTGTCATAGAATTGTATGATATTTGCAGGTTTAAAACCTTTGAACTCTGAAACATTTACCTGAGAGGGTTTAGAAATGTTAAAGTGAAAATGACTAGCTTGTGGTCTGATTTAACTGGGGAGGGAGGTACGAGCAGGTAGAGCAGAATGCTGCAATATTCATGAGGCCTAGGTTAGGATGGTTTGTCCTCTAGCAGTGGTGTTTAAAATTAGATCCAGGGAGGGTTTTTTGTTATTAGTTTTTGGCCATATCTTACATTGGAGTTATATATACTCCAGTTTATTGAGGGGTAGTTGAAGTCACCCAAATTGAAGAAATTTTTGTTTAAAGGGAGTTCATATTGTACATTCATGAACTTTATGTGATTTTCAGAGCACATACAGGGAATCCTGTAACAGGTGAGAAACTGATAGTTTATTATATTAAGTGTGATTTGTAGTTCAGTGATTTCAATCTCTGAATGTCTGGGATTCTGAAAGGAGGTGATATGGTCTGTAACAAATGTTGAAATGCCACCACAACTGCCATTGTGTCAGAAGGCATAGTAGACACAAAACCGAGGTCTTGAGGGAGTGCTTTATAGACATTTTAAACCACATTTCAGTAATTGCACACATATATGGATACATGTTATTAATATGCTACATTTCTATAGTTCAGTGGAAACAGTGTTGTCTTGGTGCTCTCCATGTATTTGCCTGTTTGTGGGCTCCCTTGTTTTTTATTTTATTTAATTTATTTATTTATTTTGCTGAATAAAGCAGTTTCTGTGTCAACTTGATGTCGATGTTTTTGCTTTCAGAATGGGCTTCTACTTCTGGACATGCTAAATATGGTTTTGACTTCATCTAAGAACTCTTTCTGGGAGTCTGCTCAGCCTTTATTCTTTGAAACATTGTTGGGAGTTCTGTGTAGTTATTTTGCTTATTTTTGTCAATACTAAGATTAATTGTATTGTTTCAAACTATTTAGGTGATACCTGGGTCATCTCTGAGTCCATTTGGAATTCTGTTGCTCACCTTTTGGTAATATTCGATTACTGTGATTTAACAATTTGTCTATGCTTATTTTTTATATTATTTTGTAAAATTAGCATATTTTAAATCACTGTTCCTATTTATATTAATTGGTTGTGATCTGTTTTGTCTTGGTGAAGATGCAGACAGTTATTACATTCAAAATATTAGTTTTTATGTGTTTATGTCATTACTTTCTTACCTTAGTCTGATTTAACAGTTGATTTCTATATTTTATTGGTGGTCCTAGATCACAGTCATCATCAATATCCTTTAGAAACTCCCTCCTTCTTTAAATATCTGGGGCTCTGACTAGATAAAAACTTAAACCTCCAAATACATATTCAAAAAACAAAGTCAAAAGTACAGCAGACTTTATTTTGGCCTGGAAACTCCTACTTTCTTCCCCAATCAAGTAGAGAAGCCACAGTAAAAGTGACTCTAATGGCACAGCTAGAATATGCCTTTCCCTTAGTATCCACGGCCACAAATAAAGCTTCCACTACTGAGAACTGGACTCCATGAACTGCATTTAACAAAAAAAAACACAACTGCCAAAAAACACTTTTTAAGTGTTTTTTTTTTTTGGGGGGGGGCGCCCAAGTTATATATATCAACTCCACTGTCACACCACCTTGAAGAAGGGGCAAATTACCCTAGAAAGGGGATCACTGCCTGCACAACTCACCAACAGTGATTTCCTGTAGAAGAACCCTGGTCATCAGTGAGTTTAACCTTGGGCAACTGAATCTCAAGCGTTCAGTCTTCTTCCAGCAATAGGGTAACATCAAAGGAAAATGTTGCCTCACTACAAACAGCATCTAACCATTTCATCATCCTGGTCCCAAGAAGGCAATATCACTGCTCAGTCATGAAAAGAAAAAGCTCTCAAGATCCAAGAAAGATACAACCTCCTTCTAGGCACTCTGCTCTACAAACTAAACCTAAACTCCTTCTCATACCTTAGTGGCACATTCTTAATAAGATAAAGGATCTACAACCTCAGATCTTAATCCTCCCTCACCCCTCCCCAAGTACCACTGTAACAGAAAATACAATAACCACAGCTTCTGCATTATGTTGTCAAAATTCTAACAGACCACCCTCCCAACATTAAGAGACTTACCTACAGACCCACAGCTCAAAAGAAGAAAAAGCCCAGACAGCACTTGTGAAAAAAAGCCAAATGCCACTCTTTCAGCAATGCTGGCATAACGTAAGATTACCTTACGGCTGACACCAGCATCTTTCACTTAGATTCAGACTAACATATCATAGAGCATACCCATATAATTCCTTTTCCCCCATTTTACTTCCAGTCCCTGATTGCATGCATTCCTTCCCTCATTCCTTGGCCTGCTGTTATAATGTAATATATTCTGCTACAGTACTACCAGTCCTCATATAATAACTAAAACCTTTCCTTTTGTAGCTCATACTTTCCTCTTTCCTTAACTATTAAATCTCACCTCCACTTAGATCCTCACAAACATTGTAATCATTTTTTTATTATTGTGTGTAATTATATCTTACCATATTTTATTTCTACTTCTGTGTATAATAGCCATTGATTACGCTTTAAAACACAAACTACAGGAATTTTATGTCTTTAGGTATTACACTCTCTGACTTTTTTGTACAATGTATTATTAAACCCAGGCTGAGGCTGAAATGGATCTGCTAGGGATCAGTAAATGATGTACCCAGTTTCATTTAAATAGATAAATAAGTCAATGGTGTACTGATTATTTTGATAGCACTGAATTGTTTTTTTTTTTCATTTTTAGCTTATTCAATTTTGTTATATTGTTTAAGAAGTAAACAAATAAATATGAACTTGCAGTTGAATTACATTCAGATTTTCCTTACCATCAGGGCATCCATGAAAAAGGTTAGACTGGTCCCATAGTTAAACATCTCTATGTGTATACACTGATCTTAAGAGTGTTAACATTTTGCAACAAACTGAAGCAGGAATCTCATGCAGTTGGCATTTCCCCATACTGTACACACACACACACACACACACACACACACACACACACACACACACACACACACACACACTATTGTCACATACAGTATACTGCTTTTAGTGTATAAAGTATATATTTTTGTTTTTAGGACAATATTCTTTGGCAATATTATCCAGTAGATTCTCGTGTTGCAGCCTACTCATATACTATCACAGGAAGTAAAATACAGAAACAGAGAGAGTAATTACCTTATTTGGGCATTCAAACACCTCTAGTAGTACACAGGGTATTATATTTCTTAGCTAATTAAAACCACAGGAGACGGTACTCCTGGTGCGCATATATTGTCATCTTGAGTTTGCAAGGAAACTGCCTTATCTAGTGTTGACTATATGAAACATTGTAGGATCCATTATACATAAATGGCTCCACATCCGAAGAAATCATTGGGTTTTGTTTTCTCAAAATGTACAGAAGCTGTAAACAAAATCCTGACATACCCCATCTGACATTATTCCAAAGATGCTGATATACAGAAAATCATGGACAGAGAAAATTAAGTATCAAAAAACCACACCAGACGTCCTGCATTAGAGAATAGAGTGTAACTATCATTTACACCATAGCTGTTGGTTAGAACACCATCACATAATGCCACTTGCTTTATATGGAACTCTGAAACCATTAAGAATAATTTTAGAAAGTCTAAAAGCTTTGCTACACGCTCTGAGCTACTAGAATTGCTTTACTCTTCTTGCAGTCATTTCCAGATAGAGTTCAAGAAATCTTTTTTAGAGAGTTCATTCCACTTTCCCCAAACCACCAGCTAGTCCATAACATCACCAATGCTGAATGATGAGGGACTTTTTCATCAGAAAGTCACAAGATGTGCCTGGATCATCAAATATGTCTACGCCAGTGTCTGTGTTAAACTTGGATTGCTACTATAACTTCTTAGTGCCATAATTAACAGCTATCAAGCTCTTTACCACAAAATGAGAGGTACAGAGCACTCAGAGCTGTATTAATGACAAGCATTTCACCACACTTGGCCTGGGTTTAGGTTTAATGGCCTGGTGATAATAGCAAATGATGTCTCTCTACTATCACAGACTACAAGACTGGAGTTGAAGGCAGTTCAGGCACCAGGTAATCCAGCACTGAAGGTAGAATACCGTGTCTCCATTTTCCACTCTGTCTGGTGTTTCATACAGCTTGAAATTGCTCCTCCTGCCTCATTTTGCCTTGGTGCCCATTTTACCTAAAAGGGTATAATTTCGAGTCAGAAAGAACTGTCTCTGAAGTTCACCTTCGGCTAAACATCTTTTCATTTTGGGCTTCTAAGTCTGTGATTTTGCAGCTATTTATGCCAGTTTCTTTTAAGTTCCTATATTGTTGTTTGGTAGTTTAATCCCACCCAAGTCAAACTATTGGTCATATGTGCCTACTAGTTAGACCTACATCTAATTCAGAAGCATCTGATCTTATAAGGGAAAAATCTGGACATTCTGTGAAAATCTGGAAGTTGAGAGGCTTGGCTAAAACACATTCTTTGAACATTAATATATGAATAATCTTAGTATAAAAAAACTTTGTAAATTAATATAACAAGTACTGCAAATAGAAGCTGTCCTCCAGTACAGTCACAGTTAAATTAAACTGAATAAAGGCCATCATTGAATACAAGATGTAGCTAGCATTTGTCTGCAACTTCTATATGAGGTTATTGCTAAACAAAGCAGAAAAAAAAGTAGAAATACAACCACTTCAGAAAAGAAAAAGAAAAACATTAAGAAGCAATAAGTACAGTATGGGGATAAACAGTTTAATTATATTTTCACTGATTTTCTTTAGTTTGGAAACCTGTTGCACTCATTAAAAATGAATAGAAGCTGAACCTTCATGCAAGATGTTTAAAATAGAAGCTGAACCTTCTAACCCAGTATGTACAGTATTTGTTCTTGACTTGTGGTATCATGTTTGGCATGCCTAAGATCCATAAAGATTTAAATGACCCACCCATGAGACCAATACTGGTTAACAGTATGAATAAGATGGAAGCATTGCCTATATATGTTGATAAGCATTTGTAACAAGTAGTAGACATCAGTACCTTCTATGTGACAGATTCATTTGACTTTAAATATAAAATTAGAATTTTATAGCTCAAAGAAGAAGATCTGCTAGTCACCTTAATATTAAGTCCCTTTATATGGTAATACCTAATAAAGAAGGGATGGAGATGGTTAGATTTGTATTGATCAAATCTAATACATTTTCTGTAAATATTGTTAGTATGTTGATAGAAATATTAGACTTAATATACTCAGCTTTAATCTTTTTTAATTCAACAATAAATCGTTCCATCAGGTCAATGGAGTAGCAATGGGTGCCACGATGGCCCCTAGCAATGCAAATGTATTTATGTATGGTTAGGTAAGCCTTAATATCTTTGAAAGTATTTATATGAAGCACATAATTTTCTTTAAATGTTTTATTGATGATTATTTGCAGGGGTGGTACTGACCTTCTAAGTGAATTTATGCAGTATTTAATAAGGTCTGCCCTTATCTCAAGTTTACTTCTAAAGTTCTGTGAGTATAAATTATCTACAGTAGATGCAACTGTTTTTAGAAAGGGTGATAGATTAACGACTATGATCTACAAGAACGATGTTCAAAATAATTCTTATATGCACCCCAAGAAAACTAAAGTTAATGTAGTCAAAGGGCAATTAATAAGGGTAAATTAATTAACTGATAGAGAAGAAGATTTTCAGAGAGAAAGTGCTAATTTATGCTCTAAATTTATAAGCAGAGGGTACTCCGAGAATTTAGTTGTAGAAAAATACAATGACATACTAGAGAGCAGAAAAGATGGTACTAAAAGGGTTGGTTTTGTTAAGGCAATGACTTTAAAATGCCTATGCAAGTTTCAAATAATGTGGATGCAAAAGCTATCAAGAATATTATCTCTAATAACTGGAGCTTGTTTAAACGTCACCCTGAAATTATTAAAGTAGTAGGGGAAACCTGAGTGTTTGTACAAAGAAAATGCAAAAGTTTAAAAATTTTGTTTCAGAGAAAATTGCAGCCCTTTCAGAAGGAATGTGTAAATCCAGGTATGTTTAAGTGTTTAAATTGTAATTTGTGTAATCTTTTATTAACTGGGGTGAAAGAAAAAAATTATTGACGGATACAAAACTGAATTGAAAGGAAAGTATACATGCAAGTCAAGATTTGTGGTTTATTTGGTACAGTGCATGTCCTGTCAATCTTTTTATGTAGGTCATAATACGAGAGAGCTATATAAAAGAATATATGAACATAAGCATGCTATGGCTATGGGGATGAAAAAATGCTCTTGGGAATCATTATAAACTTACTAAATGTAAAATGGATTTTAAATTCTTAGTTTTAGATGAGATTAGAAATTATAGAAATTATGACAAAATATTCAGTCCTGAAGAAGAACTGGGGTGGTTAGAGTATCTGTGGCAAGTAAGGCTGAATGCCTGTTATACACCCAGTCTTAATGACAGAGAAGACTGTGTTGCTTATTTAAAAAGGAAAGGGTTAAAGCACTAATTCAGTGTGTTAGTAATTAATTGTCATGTGATGTTTTTATAAATTGGGTGTGGATATTCACATTATTCAGTCTGAAAAAGTCTTACGAGTTAAGGCGAAAGCAGTTACTGCTTAATGTCTCATTGGTGTTAAATACATTTCTCGTGTTGGTTTTTATTTCTGGCTTTGTACTTTATTTTTTCATATATTAGTTCGGTTTGACATTTTTTGTTTGAATCATGTTTTCTTCTCAGTATAAACAGGCTTCCTTTTACAATCTGCATAACAAAATGGTTTTATTTTGAGTCTGTGTCAACAGCAGATTTGATATTATCCTAATGGGAAGTAGCTAGAAGCTTGGACATCTGATCCCAGTGTCATTAGGAGAGTTTGTAGTGTGAAGATGTATGCAGTAAGAGGACAGGGAAGGTTTATTATATGAATATAGAAATTATATAGTGGGACACTAGGTTGAAACTTAATAGTGTCATAAACATAGTTTATAGGTTCATAGGTAAGTACTAGGCTCGCTGTCCTTGGTAGACATTTTAAGCCTAGCCATTTTCCCTTTTAGTGCTCAAATTAACTTATCCCATTTGGTTAGAGATTGGCCTTTCCCATCCCATGGTCGAAAATTATGTATTATTTGTAACTGGAATATCTGGGATAATTTGAGGGTGCACATGCATGGGATAAAGCATTTAGGAGCTGCCTCTGTCCATTAGTAGTATAGGGGTCAGCACTGTGCTGGGGTAAATTTTCTGCTATGGGTGTAAATAGTGGGGGTAGGAATAGTTTGTAGAAATGGGGATGTAAGTGAACTGCTTAGGCAGCCAACAGAGGCAGAACAGAAACAGTGCAGTCAGTGCTCAGTATTGTGCCATCAGGATGATATGGGAGGCAGTTCCTTTTATATTTTCCAATCTGCCATTCAGCATCACAGGTTAGCACAGCTCCTACATGCTGTGGCTACAGCTTGATGTTTCCTGGAGCTGTTTGGCGACTGTGCCCCCTGCATTGGTTAATATTGTATATCATGTAGTCCCCTTCATGTTTATGACGTCACGCCCTTTCTGAGCTCCATCGTGACCCTCTGATAATTAGTATCTTATTCAGACTGTCTCCTAGTCTCTGACATTCCTTTCTTTCTTTCTTTAGTAAATAACTTAGGCAGTGCTCATCAATTCCTTTCCAGGCTCAAGTGATGGGTTTGACTGGGACAGATACCTGGCATATATTTCTTATACCTTTTATTCATCCTGCATTACTATCTCTATTTCATCACAACAATTCATTCTGGTAGTTAGTGCAGAGGATTAAGGCAGTGAGCTGCCAATGAACTGCTTCCAGTGTTTCTCCACTTTTTTTTCCAAGCTCCATTTGCCTATTATGTTACTGTGTGCAAGTTACTTAACCAGGCAGTGCTCCAGTGCTGAGTCTGAAAAAGGACTGTGAGTTAATGATGTACCCTGGATAACAAATACCAAAAATAAAAAAAATAAAGAATGGATAACATATGTCCTTTTATTACAGTTACACTTTGTCTGGCATTCCTCACATTATAAGCCGTAGTTTTGATACAGCCTCATTTCTATAAAGTGCCTCTGGACGAATATCTGCATGTATCTGGATAGACTGTAACCCTCCTGCTTGTTTATTTTGAGTTGCCTGCTTAGGGTTGACTACTTGTTTCTGTCTTCTTGTGTTGGGTTGCACATGTCTGTTAGTCATATAAAGTAGATGCATCCATATTGTAAGTATGTCTTTTATCACAACTTGCACCACTATATATAATATTGCTTTGAGACTATAAAACAACACAGTCACTGATCGCTGGGTTGACATTCACTGACATGCTTAGAAAGCAATATATCTAGCAATACACCACATTTCCCACAAGATTTTATTGCACTTTGTAATTTTGCAGTAAGCAGTCCTTGGCATGTGTTGTTCGGTCACACTACAACTAATTGTGACCTGAAAACCTTTAGCATGCCAGGCTTGTCCGCCAGCAACTGTTTCTGTAAGTTCTTGTAACTTCATATTTATTTCTTCTGTAATTCTGTTTCTCCACCTTAGTCTTGGTACCCACTTCTTCATTGGCTTCAGTCTTTCCATGCATCACTGTCCTTAGTACATACAGATGAGAAACAAGAAGTTTGGGCTAAAGTCTCCCAGTAGGACCTGTAAAGCTAAAGGTTGCAGTTGCTGCGCAGTAGCTGTCAACGAAGTGGACTCTCTGTGTCCTAGATATGTATATCATGCTGTGCAGTATTTTATGATATATTTGGCATAACTTTCCTAGCAAGGCCTGCTAAGCAACAAGTCCATCCGTGGTTAAAACCAATTCCATGTGTAGATAAAACCTAGGAATTAATATACAGCAAGGGGGTAAGGTATGTCTCAGATTTTACCGTTTTTCTCTTGGGTACTGAAAGCAGTCTAGTTAAGTAAAATACATTGGATGTTTTCTCTCATGCTCGTAGACAAAATCAACATCTAGATATGCTGTAAGACATTTTTCCATATCCTATCATATTTCATAACTCCACTGGATGCCAAATAGCTCTGGATCTTGTGTCAGTATATAGATATACAGTGTCATGTTCCACTGAATTCTACTTTCAGTAGCCTCTCATTGTTTAAGTTATTACTTTTCGTAATCTGGTAGGTATACAAGAGTCAGTGTTCCTGCTTTTCAGATGTGATGTGGAAGCCTTACAAATGAAGTTTGGGGGTATAACATACACATCAGAGTATAAAATACGGCATGCCACCAAAGGTCAGCTATTCCAAGCAGAAGCAGCTGCAGGGTAAACAGAGCAGGGAGTTAGTTATGGTGCAGGTCTGAGACCACCCATACAGCCAGGAGGCCCAAAGATATCACAACCGTTATTAGTTAGGCCACACTGGAGGCTTCCTCATGTACACAGAATAAGACCAAAAAAGTAATCCTATATAGTGGCCAGTGAAGGTTTCAGCCACTCATTTATAAATTAATTAATTGAATGGAAGTGGCATTTTATATGGCAGTGGAGAAAATTAAGTAGTGGAAGTGTCCTTCCTCTCACAGGAACTGTAGTGTCTGAATAGAGAGGTTTGGGTCATAAACAAATGATGTGGTGCTTAACCTCATTAATGCAATCACCCATCAGAGTGAGGGGGAATCCATGAAGCAGTGATGTTTTAGATTGAGCAAAAACTACCGACTGCAATAAATATTTGAGATAGACAGTATACAGTAAGACAGTATACAGTAATGTGATACATAACTATAACTCAGCATGACATTCTCTGCAGATAACTTGTATGAAACTCATAAATGCAAAACAAATTGTCCAAACTGTACCAAAATGAGCTCACTACCATTTTTCTATGTGGCTTTTTCCATGCAGACTGCTTTGCTGTGTTACAGTCCCTTATTAAATGTGACTACATCTGTCTTCAGAACTGAGATGTAAAGGTCATCACATTTCAGACAATTCTGTTTTGCACAAACAAGTTTCACTGAGCAGTATCTGCCCCACACATAAATGTACAGCTGTGAAGGGAGAAGTGTGAGATCTGACTGTATGCCATACATAGACCACTTATTAAAGTGACAAAAATATGCAATGTTGTAGGAGAGGTAATCAAAGTATCTGTGGCTACTCTGTTTATCTAGTTAGCAGCTACATATTTCATATCCAGTCTGCATTTCAGGGACTGCAAAATCTTCCTTATATGGGGTGGAAGTCCATCTGGTAGTCTCATGTGTGTGTGTGTGTGTGTGTGTGTGTGTGTGTGTGTGTGTGTGTGTGTGTGTGTGTGAGACCAACGTGGGTTAAGATTGTTTTGGAGAAAACACAGTAGGAACATGTAGCCAGTAAGCCTGGACTGTGAGTAACATTTTTTTTTTTCGAGTACCTGCCAACCATCTATCTACCATTTTCCTACTCAACATCCTGCAAGTGAGTTGAGATCTTTTTTTGGCATGACCTTCATACAGGAAGCCAAGGAGTATTTCTGTTTTCTGGTTTAACCCTCCCCAGTGGCTGATGTGAAGGCTTGCTTCACCTTCTCCTGAGCACATTCACCCCAAGAAGCCTGCCAAGAGATACAACCTGAAAGAAACAGGCACATCCCCTCACACAGTAGCTAAATGGAGGTTATGGGAATCCAATACAGAACTGCTGCAGGATCTAGCAATGCATAATCTTAAAACTTTGTGACAAACTGCATGCGCTTCTGGGACTTCTTTTTTCAGTTTATTTTACTTATATTTGTTAACATTTAGATATGCTGTAAGACATTTTTCCATATCATATTTCATAACTCCACTGGATGCCAAATAGCTCTGGATAGGTAGATTTACCGTTCTATGGACCCTTTTCAGGCACAACCTTGGCCATAAGTCAAATGTAACTAGGTAAAAGGGTTTCAGTTAATCCCCCCTACTGGGTACTGGAGAAGACATGCATAGGGAACTTAGAAAGAGTGCCCCTTATGGATGTAAGGAGATGGTCTCCACAGACAATCCATTGTACTCCCTCCCCAACACCTAGCTGTGTCTGTGCAAGTTAGGTCTTAGCTAAAAATAGGATCCTCAAACCATGCTGATGGCTGTTTGAGTGATGGCTCCTACTGGTTGACTCTTGCCCTGGTAATGGGGGAAAACGTGGGCAAATTGACCAGTGAGAGAGGAAGATGATTGAGAGACAGTGGGGGCAAAGAATCACAAAAAATTAAAAAAATAACATCAGAGTTAAAATCATGACACAAAAATAAAAGTAGTTACAACAGACATTATTTAGTTGAGATGGCTGCTCAACTTAGAGTGTGACTGTTATCATAAACTGCATAATTTTATGTAAGTAGTAATTTCACATTTTCTTAACTCTCACATGTGTAGTAACAAAATTAAGAAAATATGAAAATATGTGGGATAAAGATTATAGATAGTGTTTTGTTAGGAAACCGATTGGCATAGCAGCATAAGAAGTTGCATGAAAAGCAGGTTCAGTCATGCACTATCAGAAAATTTATATAATTAACATCATGGTGGCATGCACATTTGGAAGTTTTGAGAAGAAAGTGCTTTTTAGAGTTCCTTGTATCTTGGTTAAGAAATGCTGCAGTAGTAAGTCCTGTGTTCAGGGGGATACAGACTGTGACTGACCCAAAGAAATTATATTGCCATTACGATATTAAGGTAGCTAGTTGTCAGACAGCTTAGGCAAATTTTCTGATGCTTTGAGATCATATGACTTGTGGGTTTGGTTTATATGAGGGAGTTATTTTGTTATCAAGCTCTTTTGTTCATGCCTACTAAGCCAGTGTCATATGTCAGGTTGTGTTCACCCCTCCCATCCTGCTCATTGCTCGCATGTCACTAGTACCCTGTGTCAGCAGTAGCCTTTACAAGCCCAGGGTAGGCAGTAAGGACTGGGAGCCATAGGGGCTGGTCATTGAGTGATGACGTTTGGACTGATTAAAGTGATTTGTCATTATTCTTACCTTCATGGTTGTTTTATTGATGTAATGCCTTCTTCTATGGTTTTTCAGTAATTGTTTTGTGACTTACAATCATTTGTCATTTTTTTCTGTTATTTTACATTCTGTGATTCTTCATCTTCTTGTAAATTTCTGTGGAATCCCCTCTGACCTTTGGTGTACTGTTAGACATTCCATTAAGGCTGTCAGTTCATTGCATGAAAGCAATTCTGAGGGCAGAGTTGATTTTTTTCTAGTTAAAGTACTGATGTCCAAGTTGTTGGTTTAACTTCTGCTGCAGGAATTTTGTATCCTTACAAAGATTACCCTTATTAGAGTTCAGCAGGAAGTTAAGAGGACAGCAGTGTTAATGTTGATGAGGTTCCATAGCTTAGTGAAGTACTGCTATAAAATGACTCCTGACTGAGTCTGAGTCTGATTAAGGCCATGGCTCCTGGCACCATTATCCATCTCTTTCTAGCTCTCTCTGAGAAAGGATGTGTCCCTGGAGTATCAATTATGGCGCCCAGTTTGCAGTCATCATGAACTGTTGTCAGTCCAATCCTCCTGTATGTTTGCCTTGCACCTCGAAAAATAAAAAAATAAATGGGTCCTAGGACTGAGCCCTGTGGGACACCGCTTGTGACTGGCTTAGAGTCTGACATGGCTCCAGCAATTCTGACCTTGACCTTGTGGGTTCTGTCCTTGAGCCAGTTTGCAACCCATCTTGTGACATATGGGTTTACATTTAAGCTGGTGAGTTTGTCTATGATGCCCGAGATGTTTTGCGCAGGAATAAGGGACGTACAGCAATCATAGATAAGGGTGACCTCTTTGCTCAAGAATCATGGGGGAAAAAAACAAATAATAACAATGGGGACAAATGCCCAAAATAAAGGATATGTTTTAAATATTGTTGTCATGTAATTACAAAAAGAGAATAACAGGTTTTGCATTAGCATGCATTTTCTGAACGCTGCAAAGTTTGAAACTCAAATGGCTGTCATTATTTAGTGACTGCAGTCTTCAACGATTTGTCATAAAACCACATATTTATGAGGAACACACCAAAAAATATCAGGCAAAATAATGGACATTCTATGAATTTCAGGGACAGTTGAAAATACTGACACTGACAAATGGTATTAAATTAATCTGTGTTGTGTGATCAGGTATAAATCTACAGTCTGGTCATTTATACTGTAACTAAGCTCTACAGTGAGCACCTTTTTTAATTTACTCATAGTAGCCACATCAAGAATCAAGGATACAATGTCATGTGACTTTGTTACATTCTTCATTTGTTTAATCCTCCTTCCTCCTTTATGTTTAGTCTAGAGAAACAGGAAGTATTTGTCTGGCAATATTAACCAGACCTTGCTCCTGAGACATCCCTGAAAAGGTACTGTATGTCCAGTAGACCTGCATGGGTAACAAATGGATGAAAAGTTGTAGCCAAGCAGAGTTATACATTCAGGTTAAAGTCTTGTGTGACCGTATTACTCAAACGTGTTATACCTGTATGAGCAGTGTGTCTATAGAGTGTAAGCCACTGACCAGGTTCTCCATGTTTCTGTCAGATCTCAAACATGTTTGGTCACTGAACAGGAGTGGCACAGTTGGCATTTTAAGGAGTGCCACTACAAACAGTTGTGGTAGCTGGTTTGCCCTCTGCTATAAGAGAGAGGTGGCATGACACAGAGATTTCTGTTTACAATCGTGTAGTGCTACAGGGATGCTTTTTTAATCTTTATTCTTTTTCCTCCTTTTATTTCTGTTTACAGTCTGGTAGTGCTACAGGATGCTTTTTATCTTTATTCTTTTTTCTCCTTTTAGATATATCCATTCCATAGCTAGACTCAAAACATTAATCTTCAGATAACATCACATCAATGTCTTACACACATAAGTATAGTCATCATCATCATAAGGTTAGTCATTTAATCAGAACAAAGAGCAACTGTTATTGATCAAACCTAAAGGGTTTAATACAAGAGCTAAGATCCATTTCTGATAGCATATTCATGTCACCCCAAGTCTTCTTCTCCTCTTGCCATCTACTATCCTTTCCAAAATGAAATGTGTTGTGGTCATAGTCCCTACTGCCACATAAACGTAGCCCCCACATCTCTTAGACAGACATGCCATCCTTTTATCTCCTGAGCAGTAAGAGGGGAAAAAAGACTGTTACTCATCTTATCACTGCTGCCTGTACTATACTCCCATTGGCTCCTGAAGCCCCTTTTACTAGTATCTCTAATTTACCCCCCCCTCCACACACACACACACACACACACACACACACACACACACACACACACACACACACACACACATTTTTAAGTTTTTCTCACTGCCGCATAAGCAGATCTTCTTCATCCACGTTTGGGCTGCTGCATCTGTATTATAAACCTCATCTCCATCCCATTCCATGTTCTCACAATTTGTTTATTAGCCATACCTGCTGCTACTGGAATTTCTACTCTTTCACCTCAGTTCCACCCCACAAATGTTTGCTCTTCCCCAAATAAGCCAAATTCCTAGGTATATGGTTTCTCCTATTAAATATATTACACTGTATATCTTTTATTTGATCCCAAATATCCTTAATCTGTGTGCATGATGACCACATCTAAAGTTAAGCAGCATCTCTTTCTTTCTCATTTGCAGGAATTAGCTGTCTGCCCCCATCTATCCTTAGAATTCACATGGGTGCCCTGTACCACCTATGCAGCATTTGCCAGTACATATCCTGAATCATTTCCAGCCTCTCCAGTACCCTCAATATCTTACACACATCCTTCCATAACATATCCACCTCCCAAATACTGTCTTCCTTTATAAATTCTTGCTGTAACCTATCCATGGGTACCTCTGTCACATCAACTCCTGATTATCTGTAAAACTATCCTATTGGCCTCCTTTTCAATTCCTTGTCATCCTTCTGTAAATTCACCCCTTCCTTCCCCTCCTCCCCTTATCTCTATCCCACCCCTTTATGTCTGGAACCTTGCCCTTCATCAGTCACTATTCCATATGGTTAACACCAATACTGTGTAGGTATTTATTTTCTAAGTTTTCTTCCAGCTGCCCAAAGTCCAACCATTTCCATCCCTCATTCTCTTTTCCTGTAACTGTCTCTACTGTGATTCCTAAATATTCCCATCTGTTGGAAACCTGTATTATCTCCCCTGATAGTGCTCTCCAAATTCTTTGCACCATCCTTCCATCCTTTTATTTAAGGAAATACCGTTTAAACCAATTATTCTTATAACACACATTCTTTAAATAAACAGAGGTAAAGACATCTCTGCAAGTGCTCCACACCCAGGAGAATGTAGATGTCAGTGCAGTTACTGAAACATGATTTAAAGTCATGGAGAGCACCCTGGCCTTGCAGAGCTGCAATGCCTTCCACTCATTTAGACTAACTACTGCACATGAAGGGACAAAAGGTGGAGGTACTTATATTTATGTTAAAAACAAGCAAACTTCAAGGCTGGTTTGTCATTATTATGTGCTTGAGCTTCTCCATGTTCAAATTATCTTAGATAACAACCAATACTAAATAAGACAAGCTACAGGTCCCCTGCTGTGATCCATGCAAACCATAGTACATACATAAATTATACTGGAGCTATTCCCCATTCAACCTAACACCATACCTGTAGGTAACTTTAAGTACCCCATTGTAAACTGGGAATCATACACAACTCCTAAGATACAGGCCCAAAGAGTCCTGAATTTGTACATGCAAACACCTTGGATACATTAGCTTGTACTTCCACTAGAGGTGCAAACTTCTTTGACCTGGTCATCACAAGTATGACAGAACATTGCACCCCTCTGTTGTAATGTTCTCACTAGTCGGGTTATACCATAAAGCTGTTTTCTTTGAAGTAAAGGTAAATCCAGGGACATCTAATAATCCTGCAACTTTTAGGAATTATTCCAGGGCAAATGTCTTACTACTGAGCGATACCCTGGTAAAATTTCAAGCGCCACCAAACCCTGAGAATCACTGCTGCCTATGTGGAATCATTCACAGAATTCCTGTATAATCCATATTAACAGCTGCATAGAGATAGCTGTACGTACCCAAATTAAGCACAGGAACAACTCAAAAAACAAGCCATCCTGGTGGAATCACAACATCAATGTTTTTATGACAGGGAGGAAGTTCATGGCAAAAATTAGGAGGTGCAATGCCCAACAAGGCAAAAGCCCTCATCAACCTAACAAGCAACTCAAGGAAATAATAGAGTCCTCCAAAGACAGACTGAGGTAAAATTGGTCTCATAGGCCAAGGATAGACAGAAAGCTTTCTTCATTTATGTCCATAACTTCAAAGCTAATATACAGCAGTATACCAAATAAATTGTAAATGGTGTCACCTATACATAGCTGGAAATATATAGCAAACCTCCTGGCCGATAAATTTAGTTCCAGTTTTACCTCCCCCATCAGATGTTCCTAAGAAGATACTCACATCCATAAGTCCACCAACTATCACTAGAGAGCAGGTGCTGAATGTGCTCTTCAAGGCCAAGAACACTGCATCAGAGGGTGCTGGTAATATCCCAGAATGTCTCCTTAATAGTACGAAACATGAACTATCAGGACCACTGGAAGCACTATATAACTGCAGCATCCAAGCAGGCCTTGTGCAAAATGAGTGGAGGACTGCAATGATTATTCTTCTGCACAAGGGTCGGCCTTCCACAGACCTGGAGAATTTATAAATCATAAGACTGACTAGCTTAACATGCAAAATTATGGCGAGAACAGTCATGGATATCCTAAATGACAATTTAGGTAACCTACAAACAATTGACCCAAATCAGTTTGGGTTTGTCAAGGGCAAGTCTTGTCTACTCAACCTGGTGATGTTCTTCAAGAAGATCACTGAAGCAATGGATGAGAGCAAAATGGTGCATACTGCCTACCTCAACCTGGCCAAGGCATTTGACACAATACCACTCAGGCATTGAACAAAAGCTCACTAAACTAGGTATAAACCCTTACATCACCCACTGGATAGACAGCTGGCTTGCAGACTGGACCCAAGAAGATAGAATAAGGGAGTCTTTTTCTACAAACAGTCTGGTTACTAGTGGGCTGCCTCAAGGCTCAGTGCAGGGGCCACTTCTGTTTAGCATCTGCTTCTCTGAGGTCAGAAGTAATATCAAGAGTCTTTGGCTGACCAAGTTTGCAGATGATTACAAATTGGGTACAGTCATTGAATCTCCCTAAGACACGAATATCTTGCAAGAAGGCCTGACACAGACTAATAACTGGTGCAACAGTCTTGGTCTAAAAGTCAGTACAAAAAATATACATCACAGTATATTTCAGAAAGATGGCCGCGTGAGGAAACTGCTACATAAACAATACATCCCATAAGAGCAGACTCTGTAGTCAGGGATTTGGGAATTCATGTAAACAGTGATTTGGCATTTGACCATCATGAGTCTTCTGTAGTGAGGAAATCGTTCTATATTGCACAACTTATAAGCAGGGTGTGCATCTAGATCCAGACATGTCATTGTTCTGTCATACTCTGTTCTCATAAGAGCAGTCAATGACTACACTGCCCCCCTAGTCAGGCATATGCAACAAGTGGAGCATCCTCAGAGATTCCTCATTAAAAGAATACATGGTGTGGAAAACAAGTCCTATGCAGACTTCCTCAAAACCTTATCCTTATATTCAGTTCCTACTGGCTTTTGAGAGGTGACCTATGCCAGGGCTACAAAACATTCTCTGATCCAGCCCTAATGGACCTATTGCATATCTGTAAAACAAATAGCATCAAGAACACCTGATCCATGGGCCTAAAACTTGCCTGAAATATAAATAAATTGGACATGCTGGAGGGACAGATATGTGTCTCAGAGGCTCCCCCTTTTCTGGAATAGGCTTCAGATCCATGTGAAGCAGAGCTCATCTCTGCACTTATTCAAGCAAAACTTGGATCATTGAATGGAGAACCATAAGTAGATATACCCCAGTAAACCCATGGGAACCAAAACCTATCAAATTTTACTGGGAAGCATGGCTATGCTTAAAAAGGCTCCTTGGGTTGATAGCATAGTACTCTGCTATGATACTATGAAAAGTATTTTATTATAATAAACTTGTATGTTTGGAGTTGATAAACAAGTTGGTCTCATCTGAATAACACAAGTTTTCATTCTGTTAATGACAAAAACTCATCCTGATAGTAAATATTCCTACATTACGCTATTTGTAACTAACAAATGAAAATTAGAGTTCATGTCTACTTCACAAGAATAGTTCACATTTCATGTCATTCGTACTCTTACCTTCTAGTCCATGAATGGACTACATTTTTGCCTCTGTGTAAGAACTATACTAAACACTTACATTACTTTTTGTACCAACATCTTTTGTATCGTAATGTATAATATCAGTGCAGCTGTGTGAGTGGGAATGTAATGAGGAACAATTAAATAAAGTATTTAACAGAAACAGTCACAGCCCTTTGCGTATTTTGCAACTTTAAAGCATCAGAATAAATAAGATAAATAAATACATTAGTTATTTTACCTTTATACTCCCTCACTGACATAGTTCCTCACCATCTTCATTGTATCATTTTCCAGTCCCTCATTAACAACTATACCCCATTTCTTTCTTTTTTCCTCAAAATCCATTCAATATTCCATTCCTCTTGCCCTGTTAGGTGCAGCATCAAATTTATGGTTGTAATATATCATCTAAAGTCAGGACCCCCATCCCCATCTCATCTCCCTGCACTCGATATTCCCCTCTGCTAGTTTTATTCCTGTTTGTCTCCTGCATTCCCTTAAGCTTCTGTAGCAGTTCTGTTTTTAACAATATGCCCTTTATGTATGTCTATTCTTCTGGCACTTAATTCATCTGAGTCTAAGTTGCCTCTGCCTCTAATTTTCATCTTTCTATCCATCCTGGTTTTCCCCAGTTCCCCATAAACCTTCTCTATGCCGTTTTATGTCCATCCCATTCTGCACACAAACTGCCCTGTCCCTGACCATTGTCTTGTATCACTTCACTATCTGTTTTAAGCTTCCCCTGTCCCCCTGTATCCTAGATTCAAACTCCACCTTTGCCTTTCTGTCTCCTGATATCTCTGGGCCATTTTAAGTGTTACATAATCTGAAATGTTTCATTCCATAAAATATACCCTTTAATCTCTCAGCCTGCGTCCTTATTCACCAGTAGTCTTTCGAGTCTATTTACTTGTGCCCCCTTTCCCCCGGCCTTAGTTCCTACTCCACATCTAATAACTCTAATTCTTCCGTACCTTTCTGCAATACCTCCTGACTTCTTCTATGAAACTACGGTAAAGTCCCCTCTAATATTCAGTTTCTCCCATGCCTCAATAATTTACTTAGTCTGTTCTTACCAGTCTAGAGAAAATCTTGAGAAAATCAACATTTGTCTCATAGAAGGAGCTTAATACCCACACCTTATCTTCCCCATTCCATTTTCTACCACCAAGCTGACACCACTGTCAGATTCCCAATATAACATTTTCCACTTCTCCTTCCCTGTAAGATTCCTACCCCCTTTCCTGTCCCATTCACACAACTCACCCCTAACCACACATGTCCCCCTTTTGAAACTTACTGATCTAGTTCTCATCCTCACTTTTATTTCTTCAATAAACGTAAGGTCAGTCCCTTCTCTAATCAATGTGGCTAACATCCTTTCTCTTTTAATATGGTTATCCCCCCCCCCACACACACAGCATTCCGTGTTCTAATCCCCCTCCCCCACTTGTTTGCAACCTTTCCTCATTGCAGGTAATTTGTCTATTTATTAGAATGCTCGCCAATGCAGAAACAGGGCTTTTTTACCACAGCCTGTATGTGCCTACTAAGGTTTGTAATAAACCCTTGGGTGTGTTTAATTTGTACATCTAATTTGTTTGCTTCAGTTTTTAGTTATAGTGCAACATTATTTCAGTTTCTTATGTTTTGTGTCTCTTGCCTTAATTAAGTATCTTGTAGTTATGGAAGTATATTCTCCTGAACTCGTGTGCCTAGATCGTATTCCTTCTGTTGTCTTTCCACTGAATGAATCACTCCAATTACTTTTACATGAGGACTATTCTGCTTTCATGTAGTCTATTATTAATCTTCTGTCTATTGCTTTAAATTTAATTTTGGCAGAATTATCTAACAGTAGTTTAACCTATATAACCTTATATCACTGTACTTCAGAAGTGGTAAAACTTGACGTGAAGTAATGATGTTCATAAGAACACGAACAATATCCACTATGTTTTGTTCCCTGGTAGGTTTATTTTCAATCTGCTAAAACTGTTGTTCATAAAACATAGTAAATATTTTTTAAATAATGTTGTAGAGTCAATATTATTCCAGAGTATTTCTGGGAAATTTTAAATCTCCAGCTGTTACAATTTTTAAACTATATATATATATATATATATATATATGTATATCAGTACAACAGACAGCACACTCACAGTGAATTGCATCATAAGGGGTTGCTGCACTCTTGAGTGTGTCATCCTTCGGATGAGGTGTTAAACCGTGGCCCCCTCTGCCTGAGTTGGTGGCAGCTCAGGTAGATGTAAAAGATCCCACGGCAACTTTTGAAAAGAGTAGGGGAAGTTCCCAAATGCCCTGGCCAAATATCTCCTAGTATATTATAGTACAGTATAGTAGAGGCTACTAGTCTAATGGGACTGACCTGATCATCACAGATAAATAAATATATACATAAATACCTTTAGGTCACTAGAACTGACTTTCAGTGGTGTATTTCTTGCACAATGCACAGGAAGGAAACAGCGTAAAACTGCAACAACTGTAATCTGTTTCGGGATTGTCATTCTTGTCATGGTTATACAACCTACAGTATTGATATTATCATAAAAGATGTATAATCACAGGTCTTGTAATGATCTTTAAACCCTGTCATAACACGTCTATCTGTTTTTTTCTTTTGTTAGAATGTCTTTTACAGAAAAAAACAGTAAGTCCCTGACAGAATTGGTTTCCAATCATTATTCCTTAATCATGTTTTACAGACAATAACATCAATCATATGTGAATGCAGCAAATTTTCCAATAAAAGCTTTTATTAGTAATGCTGCTTGCATTAATAACCATTACAGATAAATCAGATGTTGTAACTGTGAACTGTTAAATTTCTGACCTGTCAAAAATCCTGACTTATGTTAGTTAAAGATTGTAATTATCTGCTGCCAAAATTCTCTTCTCTTGCCTTAATAGGTGGACCCATCCTGTCTAATTACATATGTGTTAGACATCAATGTTCTGTACAGTCCCACTTTTGAAAATGTGTCTCTTTTTCATATGTATTTACGTAAACAATATTTTCATTCACGCTGACCTGGCTCACCTTTCTACATATGATTTATGAAAAGTATCTCCTAACAGCTGATCTAAGAGGGTTGTGAGGAATAACTGTCATGGAGTCTTAAAGATGAAATTGTTTGATCCAAAGTGAATAAAAGGTCCTACTCAAGTCCTGTATCTTTGTGTCTGGCAGGCATAAGTATTTGAAGTTCATTATCCTCTCTGCAAACGTAAGTATCAGTTCCTCTAATAATCAAACATCCAGTTACTAGTATATCTTTCTAACCAAATCTGAATAATCTCCCATCTCTAATGCAGTAATGTCTGCTCTTTTAATTGTTACAAAAGAATAATCTTCATCTCTATTAATCTTAAATTTTACTAAGCTCACAGTTTTTACCGCTTGCATTATTTACAAGCATATAGTTCTCACCTAGTTGTGTTTGTACTTTCACAGCCCAAGCTTGTTAGCTTCAGTGTTTCTCCTCTTTTTACTTATAGTAATGCTCCTTCCTCCCAAGTTCAGTTTATGTTTTCCCTTTTTGCTTGCCCCTTGCCACATTTTCTCTACCTTCTGTGTTGGAACAATGATGTCATTCTCTGTATACTGAACGTTTCATGACTGAACAGTGTTAGCATTCCCTGTAATCAGAGTAGTACATAAACAATTGGTGTTCTTTTGTTTAGTATATATATTTTTTCTTAGCATTAAACACATTAGTGAGTTATTTGTTGTGAACGTCTCCCTTTCTTTCTTTCTCTTTTTTTATTTTCTTCTACATGTTATGAATCCCCAGCTTGATAAATATTTGTAGCTTGAATACCAAAGATGTTATCTATAGTATATGTACCTGGGGTTGCATGACCTTTCTCATAGGGCGCTATCCTTTCTAAATGTGTTGTATTCGCACTTTGCTTAATATTATTTCCTTTTAAACCCAGTCATTATTATTATTTATTTATTTGACATTTGTTGACCGAGTTAGTTCGACTGAGCCAGAGCCCTTTTTCAGCAGAGGCTCAGGGAGAAAAGCGCCAAAGTATTACAAACATATAGAGTAGTAGATACATTGATACAGACAGATGTAATGAGCCATCCTAATGAAAATGTGCATTATTTACACATCAGAAATTATATACAAACCTGTTCCACTGAATCAGGTAATACAGTCTCTGTAATTGTGGGTCAGGTACATATGTGAGAAATACCCTTACAGAAATGAGAACGGTTAATATTTGGTTTACTTAAGTAGAACGCAGACAGGTGTAAGTTGTAGGTTTTGTTAGTCGAGTAGGAGGAGAAAGTTGGAATACAGCCAAAGAGTAGACCTGAGAGGAAGGAAGGGGGAACAGGTGAAAGAAAGGATGAGTGTTTAAGGTGGAACAGTCATGGAGGGTAATTACAGTGACAGATCCAAGTAGTGTTAAGAAAATTTTTGATAGCAGTCTTGAATTTTTGTGGGCGATTAATATTCCTGATATGTAGAGGAAGTTTGTTCCAAGACTGGGCAGGGGAGTAGCTGCATAGGTTTTGCCCTATATTGCTTTTGGGTTTTTAGATCTGGAAGAGGTTTTGGTCAGAGCTTCGGAGAGACCTTAGAGGGATATAAAGAGTGACAAGAGAGGCAATGTCAGGACAGGATGAGGGCTGGTATAATATAGCATGTATGATCTGAAACTGAGAGAAGAGCAGTTGATGGGGAACTTCTAACCGGTTTAAGCTTTTAAGGGTAAGACAGTGGTGAGAGTGGTAGGTTAGATCTGCAGCAAATCTTGCAGTTTTGATGCATGTGCATTCTAATTTTGCATAGGAGAATGGTCTGAAGGTTAGTGAGGATTTGCGAGCCATAGAATTTGCTTGGAAGGAGGCATGCAAGGGATAGGGAGATTTTAAATCTCATGGAGAGAAATTTTTTGTTTCTATATAGAAATCCAAGATTTTGGTAGGTTTTCTTGGTGTTATTGTAGACATGCAAACCAAATTTGAGTTGCTCATTTATGATGAACCTCAAAAGCTTGGTGTGAGACTCAACAGAGATAAGTGTATTGTTAGGGTAAGAGATAGAGAAGGGAGATTTTAGAGGGTACCTATTATGTTATTGAAAGATAATGTAATCGAATGCTCAGAACTTTGAAATGGCCGCATATCGAAGATCGCATTGTGGGATCACAGTACAGTGAAGGCTGGGATATTTGCCCTTTCCTCACTGTAGTGCGATCTCGGAGTTGGAATATATATTTAGCGGGGGTGGGGGTACAAACCCCCGGAACAAAAGCTTCGATATTCATCTGTTTCAAAGTTCTGAGTGTTCAATTACGTTATCTTTCGATAACATAATATGAACCCGATTTTTGATGGATCATAGTTTTGGAAATGAAGAGCAGGAGGGTTTTTTTTTTTTTTTTTTTGATTTGGAATTAACTGATTCTTGGTGAGCCAATTTTCAATTGATAAGAAGGCTTTTTGTGTGAGAGTATTTAAGTCAGAGAATGCACAAGAGGTGATTGAGGACATGATGTATAGAATTGGTTCATAAAAATGTTAAACAGTAATGGGCCAAGAATAGATCCTTGAGGTACACCCATCTTGATGGGTAGGGCAGGAGATGTTGTAGAGAGACATTTAACCAAATGAAGTTGATCAGAGAGGTAACTAGCAAACCAGGAAATATTTGTAGAAGATTGCTTAAGTTCAGAGAGCTTGGTTAGCAACAGAGGGTAGGACACAGTGGCACATGCTTTTGAGAGGTCAAGAAATAGGCTACAGATGAACTTATTGTCTCTGGCTTGGGATATAGTATTTAAGAAGGATATGAGGGCTGTGGATCTGCTATGTTTTGGGTGAAACCCATGTTCTGTGGGGGTAAGTAAGTCTGCTTGTAAGAGGTAGAGTAGGATTTGTTTGTGAACACATTTCTCTAATATTTTGGAAAGAGGTGATAGAATAGTGATAGGCCTGAAGTTGGCAATGCTACCTCCCTTGTGAATGGGTATAATATAGAATTGCTTCCAGATTTTGAGAACTTTGGAGTCATCAGTGGAGCAGTTGATGAGTATGGCGATGGGGAGGACAAGAGAGTTTGCTGCCTTCTGAAGAAAGAATGGTTGGAGATTATCAATAGAGGGGAGAGCAGGGCTTTAGCTTATGAAGCAAGGATTTAATATAGTTGGTAGAGACTGCTTTCAGAGAGAAGGCCTGAGAAGGATAAGGGGATGTTGGAGGGTCAGGAGAGATGTTGACATTGGTGCTGGAGTTGGTTTGGAGTGATGGTTTGCTGATGGTATCAATGAAGTAAGTATTGGAGTTGGATTGTGTTTCTTGGGGAGTGTTATTTGGCAGGGATCGGGAGATGAAGGGTTACCTAGGTGCAGAATTTGGTTGGTACAGTACCAACATTTCTTTGGGTTACATAAGAGAGGGGATGGGGGATTGCTATAGAAGTTTTTCTTGGCATTGATGATGTGTTATTTTGTAAGGTTGCATTGTTCTTTATAGTGCTGGAGGTGGGAGGGGAGTTTTGTTCTGAACAAGACACTCCAGCCATTGTCCCCTTTTTTGCATTAAGGCATGTATAGTAAGAGTAAGCCAGGAAGATGTGAGTAAATAAGAGTAATTTGACTCTAACTGTATGTAAGGGGCAAGGGAGTTGAGAATGTTAACGAACATAGAATTGAATTTAAGTACAGTATCATCAAGAGGTACATGCTTAAGGAAGGACTAGTTTATTGCCGAGAGCTGGTTATTTAAGATGTCTGACTGAAAGTTGTAGAGTTTGCGACACTCTATGAACCTATGTGGTCTATTGTTGTGTGGAGAGAATATGAGAACCTTAACTGGACAGTGAGCACTGAGGGAGTCGGGCAGAGTTTTTGGTAAGTGATATTTTTTGGATTAGAGACAAGTATCCAGTAAAGAAGAGAAGTAGAGTTAGTGAGTTTATTAGTGTGAGTGGGGGTGGACATTAATTGGGAGAAGCCATGCAGGTTAATATATGTGCTAGGACTATCTGAGGAGAGGGATAGCCAGTTGATGTTGACATCTCCCAGGATAGTGGTCTCATTAGGTGAGTATTGTGAGTTTTCCACACTGTGACTGTTGCACAAGTACACTCATCATCAGCAGGTTCCGATTTACTATCAATAATAGTAAGCAAATCATCCAGCTTTAGGCACGAGGGACACAAATCCCCAATGTTCGCACGTGTTATCTTTATATATACACAGCATTTAGGACAATTGACAAGGCACTTTGCTTTAGCAAATCATTAATGTCATAATCATTTAACAAATCCATTCCCAGTGACAAAGTAAAGAATGTTAGAAGAAATAAATATCAAAATCAATAATTACAGAATTCACAGAAATTAAAACAAGTAGTAATTTAAGTCAAACCATATGAGGAAATCATAAACAGTATACAAATATATAGTAAATTAAATACACTGAGCTAGTCTTGTTCAAAGACCAATATTTCACAAGATTGTTAATCTGTAACCATGTACAAAGAGAAATACTTCACAAGGTAGGTTACTCTGCAACCTCCTACAAAGAGAAGTACCTCACAGGCTAGTTAATTTTAACCATGTACAAAGAGAAGTACTTCACACGGTAATCTGTAACCTTGTACAAAGAGAAGTACTTCACAAGTTAGCTACTCTGTAATCTTATACAAAGAGAAGTACTTCACAAGGTAATTAATCTGTAACGTTAAACAAAGAAAAGTACTTCACAAGCTAGATATTGTGTAACCTTGTACAGAAAGAAACAGATCACAAAGTAGTTATTTCACAAGGTACTAGTCACAGTGTAACCTTGTACAAAGGGAAACACTTCACAAGGTAGTTAATCTGTAAACTTGTACAAAGAAAAGTACCTCAGAACTAGTTATTGTGTAACCTTGTACAAAGAGAAATACTTCACAAGCTAGCTACTCTGTAACCGTATAAAAAGTGAAGTACTTCACACAGTAATTATTCTGTAACCCTGTATAAAGAGAGGTACTTCACAGAGTAGTTATTCTGTAACCATGCACTTAGAGATGTACTTCAAAAAGATGTTATTCTGCCCTGCTGTGTCAGTCATGCCATTCACAAAAAGTTGTTGAACATTCTTTACGTCACTTTAGTCACTATTGCTTGCAGTCACTGCTCATTATAAGCAGCTAGGTCCATTGGGAGTGTTAAAGTCTGCCTGCCTACACTGTATCTCTTTCTTCTAACAAACAGTAAAAATCAGAGGTAACAAATAAGATATAAATCTGAATAAAGATTCACCTACCAAGCAGGTACACAGTAAATCAGAAAAATACTTTCACCGTAGGTCCGGAGCAAGTGTTAGTGTTATGTTTTGGAGTTCTAGCAGGCAGCTCAAGTGTCTGTAGAGCTAGACAGTGATGTAATCCTTATAGTACATTTGGTTAAACTCTAGAAATGTTATTATAGTAGTGCTGCAGTTTAGTTATGGGAGTTTTTTCAAGGTCAGAATTGACAATGCATATAGAGGCTGTATGATGGTTGGCTTTACTGATAACACAGTCCACTTGTTCATCATACTTGAGCCTGCTATTGATATTTATGCCTAGCAGTTTAGTATGTTCCGGAACTTCAGTTACAGTGTTGCTGAGAGGTCCGGTGATGAAGTCTTGTTTTAGCAGTGCTGTGGGGTTATCTTGTCTTTTTTTTTTGGCATATAAAGTGTAGTGAAGGGTTACTGTGTGATCTTTTGAGATTCATCTATTGATGTACCCTGTCTGATCAGAGTAGAGCCATGTGTGTATTGTACAAGAGTACCTGTAAGATCTGTGTATTGTACAGTACACAGACCCACAGGTACTATTCTTTCTCTCTATCTGTGCTGCATTAAATAATGAAAGGTCTGTGCATTGTACAACAGTACCTGTAGGTCTGTGTATTACACAAGAGTAACAGTAGGTCTGTGTATTGTACAAAAGAAACTATGTCTGTGCATTGCTCAAGAGTAACTGCAGTCTGTGTATTGTACAGGTGTACTTGTAGGTCTGCGTACTGTACAACAGTACCTGTAGGTCTGTGCATTGCACAAGAGTAACAGTAGGTCTGTGTATTGTACAAAAGTAACAGTATGTCTGTGCATTGCACAAGAGTAACTGCAGTCTGTGTATTGTACAGGTGTACTTGTAGGTCTGCGTACTGTACAACAGTACCTGTAGGTCTGTGCATTGCACAAGAGTAACAGTAGGTCTGTGTATTGTACAAAAGAAACAGTATGTCTGTGCATTGCTCAAGAGTAACTGCAGTCTGTGTATTGTACAGGTGTACTTGTAGGTCTGCGTACTGTACAACAGTACCTGTAGGTCTGTGCATTGCACAAGAGTAACAGTAGGTCTGTGTATTGTACAAAAGAAACAGTATGTCTGTGCATTGCTCAAGAGTAACTGCAGTCTGTGTATTGTACAGGTGTACTTGTAGGTCTGCGTATTGTACAACAGTGTCTGTAGATATGTGAATTGTACAGGAGTTGCTGTAGGACTATGTATTGTACAAGAGTAGCTGTAGTTTTGTGCATTGTACAACAGTACCTGTAGGTCTGTGTATTGTACAAGTGTACCTGCAGGTCTGTGTACTGTACAGGAGTTGCTGTAGGTTTGTGTTTTGTACAAGAGTAGCTATAGTTCTGTGCATTGTAAAACACTACCTGTAGTTCTGTGTAGGTCTGTGTATTGTAGTACAGTCGCTGTAGGTCTGTGTATTGTACACGTTTTTATTTGGTTGACTGATACGGTGTGGAAGATATACATTCTGTTTTCCAGCACTATGTCTATCCTGGTGGGAGTTGTGCTTTGTTTCATTAAGGAAATGGATGTTAAAAGTACAGGCTGTGTTACAGAGAGCATTGGTAGGACTGGGCAGGTATGTAGTTGTTTGTCAGGTTTAGTTAGGTTCTTACTTTACTCCAGAATCCCAGATTAATCACAGAATGCATTTGGATTTTTTTTATGGGTTGTTTGTAGGTTGGAGAAGTAATTGTGGACCATTCTTTTTAGTTAGATTTCAAGCTTTATGATAGATTTGAAAGGTGAGAGATGTTTGTATAATTTTCCATTCCTTCCATGTTCTGTCTCATGTTTTCACGTGATGCTTTGTGTCTAAGATGAGCCAATATGCCAGGTTGGCTTTGATTTTATTATAAATTTGTGCCAGGGAATCTGGTATATTCAAGAATGTTTGGTTAAAGTAATTTACTGCATCATCAAGAGAGAAATATTTTAAGTGTGAACCAATTACAGTCAGCAAGTAAGTTATTGAAAGTTGTGGACTGGCTGTAACACAAGCGAATAAGCTTGTGCATTTATACTAGAGACTGGTGTAGCAGTAGGTCATTCAGACGGATTTGGAGGACTACAATGCTAGTAGCAGAGTAAATGGAAAGAAACAGTTACTCCTGGACTGTATGTCGAAAACAATAGCATTTTCAGGCATTACTGCAGTACACTGTGCTTCTACGTACACAGTATGGCCAGCATTGTAGTTTGGTTATTGGTGGTAAAATAAAGCACATAAATCTCTGTTCTGTCTATTTCCTCTATATGCATCTCTGTTTATGCACTGACCTAGGCTCAGACCTATTGCTTTCCTACCTCAGTCTCACGTTTTCAGCAATGGCTGCATTCCTTCCATCTTTGTTGTCTCTAAAGGATAAAGGGAATCCCTGAAATGGCAAGTACATGGCATCCAAACTCTCAATGATTCACATTATCATACTTTAACTTACCAACCTCCCACAACAGTTCATTTCTCCTTCCAGTAAAAGAAACGTGTTTGATGTACATTTTCATATTATGAAATGTATATGAAAGCATATAAAATTAAAAGATTATATTAGTCATGAGGTAAAATATATAAATATCCATTTTTTTATAACTATACATTTCTTGCACCATTGTCCTATACTAAGTGCTTATGTCCTATACTTGCCTACAACATATCTAAATATGTGTCTCTTTTTGTAACACAGTACATTTTTACATTGATTAACTATTCATCAAAATGTGAATATAGTATACTGTAAATTCTAATTTTACATCATTTTAAACATCCACCTTTCTCTCCTTATTACTGTAAACAGAAAAGCAACTGTTAACACGTATCACCGATTTATAAGGGAAACCATAGACAGAGAATGTTACTGTATTTGTTAGACATACTAAACTGTTAAACCTGTAAGTAGAATTACATACCTGGTACATTAAACTGGATACAAGTAACAAAGAGTGCTGCATAGACACATTTCCCCCTAACTTACTAGCCTTAGAGAGAAGCAATGTTTATTGCAATAGAGTGTTACACTTGTCCATGTATGCATTTTATCTTCTTTCTCTCCATCTGTACTCTACTAACTAATAATAGTTCCTCTTACCAATGTCCCTATTACCCATTCGATAGTCCCACATCTATACTGTAGACAAAAACATGCCTGTAGCACACTGACCATCAGATTCTGTTTAACCGTCTTCTCCACCAACTCAAGTATCCATCCAACAAAAACAACCATACTCATTTGGCCATGACCATGTGTACAATGGTATGACAAGTCAGCAGGGGAAGGAAATCAAAATTAAAAAGGAGAATATAAGTGCAGCGTATCGTTGCACGTGTCTCCCTAAGCTCTTTCTTCTCACTGTCATTAACTCTAATCACTCCCATCTTTCTCTTGTATCATCAGATCGTGCTTAGGTGCTCATAACCCTGTTATCCTTTGTGCCAATATTTTATAGCATCCTGCTTCCTCTTCTGTTTCCCAAATATCTTCTCTCATCTCCTACAAATGTCTGTGTTTGGACCCCAGCTACTATCACCACTCTCCTCATAAAAACTCTGCTGATCCATACAATCCAATTAAGTTCTGTATACTTTTATCCTTAAAGGGATATCTCTCTGTAATCATTCCTTCATCCCTCTCATTGCACTGTTCTCTCCTCTGCTCCTTACCATATCCCTCATAATCATTTGCCTGCGCTTCATAAATAACCATATTTTGCAGTATCCCACTTCCACTCTGCACCTATAATTGTTCATTTATCCCCCCTACAAGATTGTTCACTGCTGCATCTCTTTGCCCTCATTCTTGCTCCGTGTATTGTACCACCACACTATCATGCGTGATCAGTGCGTTGTACCACCATGACACCATTGATGCTCAGTGCACTGTACCACCATGACACCACCATTCATGTTCAGTGCACTGTACACCATGGCTTCTCCCTGAAAGATTATAATTTCAGTGTATGAGTAGTTGTACATAAGGATTTATTGGTGGGGCCTGATTCCAACTTCCTAAAGGATTTTGGTCTCATTTGAGAACTTACAGTCAGAGGGAAAAGTTGGAAGAGAGTTTAGTGCGATCTTTTTATATTGCTTAATTTTCTGTCCCATATTTCTAACAAAACTGGTTGATTTTTTATGAAAGGAAGAATTATGAATTTAGACCCTTTTGAGGAATGCGTTAGGGATAGCTAACCAGCATGGTAGAAGACTGCTTTAACATCACAATGTAATATAATTGTTGGAAGAGAGTTTAGTGCGATCTTTTTAGATTGCTTAATTTTCTGTCCTATATTTATAACAAAGCTGGTTGATTTTTTTATGAAAGGAAGAATTATGAATTTAGGCCCTTTTGAGGAATGTATTAGGGATAGATAACCAGCATGGTAGAAGACTGCTGCAGCATCACAATGTAATATAATTGAACCAGACAGCTGCTGAGTATTACTTCCAGGATATTCACCCGTAAGGAAATGGGCTGCCATTCTTGCTCAGCTGTACCCAAAGTCCTGAGACTACTCTTGTGTGGATAACTGTACCATCCTCCCTACTGTCTACAAGGGTGACCTATCCCAAAGTATAAGAAGAGTAGGTTTAAAATACTCAAACACTGTTAGCAAAAATTGCACTGTTGAATCACTCCCAGCTGTATATTTTTCCCCATTCAGTCTTTTAAGCATTCACTGCTGGGGCATACACTTCCCTGTTTTGGCCACTAGATGGTAGCATTTACTAAGCTAAGTAACTCCCAATAGACTGTACCTAGTTGAAATAAATAAAAGTTACAATATTAAGGAATATATATATATATATATATATATATATATATATATATATATATATATATATATACGTAAAGCTGCTCTTTTTCCCAAATGAGCATACGCATGATAGGCCTGTCCAAGCTGAAAATTCTGTCCTCTAAAGTAATTTGTGTCCACCCTTAAAAAAAAGTAGTTATTTTGTCAAGAAAAATACTAGATTGAACTGACCTGGATAATTATGAAAAGTGCTCCTGATTGTTTTTTTTTTTTACAACTCTGGACTACCGCAGCTCGGCGGATCCCAGCACTGTTTGATTCCTTGTATGTAATACATCTTTATAATACTTCCTTGAACAGCTAAGGAGAGTCACTCAACATGGTTTGATGAATAGATGATGGGCTTGAAGGTCATCATGAGGAAGCTGATTAAGAAGAAGGAAGCTAGGTCTCCTTCCTTGTTGGTAGGATATGTCCTTTCTTGGGTATTGCCATACTGTAGTTACCAAGACTCACCAGGTGTGTGGTAAGTAGACTGCTGGAGTACACACATTCCAGATGAAGTGCAGCGTGCACTTCATAAGATGAATTACAACTTCAGGAAGAAACAGTTCACTTCATACCTCTCAACCTGGAAACATCAAAAATGTGGACAGAGGCCCATGAAAGGTAGGTACAACTGGCGAAAAATCTGTACGCTGATTAACATTAAATATGCATACATAATTATATAACCCCATCCACTTCAGTGTAATTGTGGACACCAACACTCAAACGCAAATTGAACAGACAAAATATTAAACACAAAATATAACCAGAACAATAGTGTTTTATTTATATTAACATCTGAACTTGTATAAAACTTTGAGCTTGTATAAAACTAAACATTTCCTTTTATAAAAATATAATTAAGTGCTACACTCATAAAATTTAAATAATACAGTTTGTCTAAAAAAATCAAATGAATTCTAACAACTACTGAACTGGTATAAAATTTAAATAAATACAAATTAAATAAGCTCTAACTACTAAACTAGTATAAAATAAAAGTAAAATAAATACAAATCAAATTTTTATAAGAAATAGAATCAAATAAAAATAAACAAGGCAGACAAAGCAGAACATCACAAAAAATGAATAAAATGCGTGTGAAATAAATTATTAAAGTAATTAGTGGGTACACATCATGGAATAAATACAAATCTTGGCACCCTAATGTCACGCTCCACTCTTCTTGGCATAGAATGAAATACAATTTGCCCTTCTCCCGTTCGGCTAGAGAACTACTGCTCCGGTACTCCCCTTTCCCAAACACAGCAACATATATGATACAACAGACAACACACACACACACACACACACACACACACACAGGCTCACTCACTGACTCATGGGTCACCCTGACACCCTTTCACATTTCTGTAATGTGCCTAGATTTAGGGTGGGCATAGCAATGTGGCTGATACTGTGTCAAAAAACAATATGAACTTCAGCACGACTTAACCTACACCAGCAAAATATAACAGCTGAGAAAGTTTGACATTTAAGTCCTGGGCAGTGCAGCAACAAAACTCTCAGTAACATACACATTTATTTAACTTCAGTATAATCGTGGTATAAGAGATACTCAATTTATTTGGTCTTGACCAAGCCGAATAACAGTAATAATAGTAATGTGGAACAAGTACAGAAAATCAGGGATGGTTTAGCAGTACTCTGATTCACTTAGAAAGTTAATAGATCAACACACTTTGTATCATCTTGCATTTTCTGAAGAATAAGAGGTAAGCGACTCTAATGCTCATCACTGACTGACTATAATCCTCAGTGATTTTATTTACCAGTAAATAAAAAAAAAATTACAAAGGAGACTGACAAGTTCCACAAAAACAAGTCAAGTCTGAAATAAAAAAAAAAAAAACAACCCATCAGCACTCAGCAGTGAAAATAAACTTTGAAGTAAACGTCTTCAGCAAACTAACAAGCTTCACCCTTTCCATTTCTGTTTTACACAGCGTCGTGCAGACTCGTCTGAGTCCTGCTTGTCCTTCTAGATTGCAGAGAAAGTAGCCATTCATGATGACCAACCGTTAACTGCGCAGTCCAAGCTAAACTGAAGTCTGAAAACAAATAAAACTGTTTACCAAACAGAATGAAACCAAAACAAAATCGGCATGTCACACTTGTGAAGTGTATCATCCAGATACTCCAATCCCCAGTGATTCTCCAGAAAACAACAAACTTCATTAGGAACAGAGCAAAAATATTAGGCAAACATCTAGATATTCTGCAAAAATCCGTGCAGTTGAGAGGTACGGGGTCTCAAGTTTCCATTACAAAAAGTCCCACTGACTTTAAGTCACACTTCTTGACTGTCAAGACTTCCACAATGTATTTTTGGTCTTCTCCTCATAAAGCTTGCAGTATTCTAGCAAATCACCGAGGACTGAAGCAACTAAATGATGGCAACTATCTGACTTTTACACTATGACTGTACACTTCAGAAAATGCATGCTAACTCAAAACCCGCCACTCCAGCAACTGAAGTCTACAAATAGCAATAGTCAAAATATGTCCCCAATCTAGTGACTTCGGCCCTTCACCCACGCCAAATCCCATTATTTTTGGCTTTGTCTAGACTCTAGAGTATGCTGTGGGTGTTCGAATACATGACGATCTTATACAACAGCAATCCCACCACAGAGTTTCATATTCAAAACTATTACTTATAATAAAGGACAATAAATACTGCCCAGTGAGTGCAATCATACATAATGTTCTTCTGTTTTTTAATCTTTTTTACTTACCTGGAGCCAGAGGTCGAACTCAAGCTGCCAGAGAAAGTACATTTTCTCATCTTGGGACTGGGAGTGCAGACCAGACTGCACTGCAGCAGAAGTACTTGGGTTTAGCTTAGCACTGGGCAGAAGCAGAAGTTAAACTTAAACTATAAAGTGTAAACTCCACTTCAAATTTCCAGATCCAAACAGGTGCCTGGCTGCCTGTTAAATGTACGTAAACACAGTCCCAGGACTCTGACAGTGTCTCTGATAGGCTGGCAGTCTGCATGAGTGCCTCACAAAGCTGATGCATGCAGTGTGATGATGTCAGCTTGAAAAAAGAAATTGGGAATTAAATGGGCCACTCTGGAAATCGTGGCATTCAAAACCGGTAAATACCAAGGAATCCGGTACGGTTGAGAGGTATGATTCAGTTCCACTTTGTAATGGCTGCTCTTGTTACTGACTCAGACTGTTTCCACTGGCTCCATAAAAAGTGGAGCTGTAAGAGAAATCTCAGCCATGGAAAAAGATCCCACACAGAGTGACATGGGGTGTACAAGGTAGAGGGACAGGGGAATAAAATATCAGGAGGGGGTTTTGAGTGAGAACTTATGATTAATAGGATCTAAGCAAGTTAAGAACATAAAATTGTGACCATGACTGTAGAAGGCCACACTTAGAATACTGTTGCAAACCCACATAAACAGTCTTTCCCTAGCTAGACAAGAAATGTGCACCATCCCTATCTCTTTACGCCAATTTCTTCTGCTTTTGCATACCTACTTGTGCATCTTTCATGAACATTCCTTTTTTAAGAAAGTTAACTTCACCCTAACTGTTAAATGCCAGTTGTTTTTTTCAAGTGCCTCACTGAATGGGACTTCACAGTATCACAACGTGTCACATATTCACCATCAAATGAACAGTTTATTATACCAACATGTCACCAAACTGCAATGTCTAAAACCAAAACAAAGTAAATGGTTCTGCTATGAATCACCAAAGTGAACAAAACCGAGCATTGCAAATGCCAGAAAATAATGCCCAAAACCCATAAGGGTGAAAAATTTAACTTTAAGCATTTTTTGTAGGAGGGGCTAAGCCCCCACCCATATAAAATTATAAAAACCAAACTCCACAGTTGAACCAACTTGAAAAATGGAAAGCTTCTCCCAAAAGAAGGGAATCATTGCTGGAGCAAACGTAAGAGATTGCACCACCTATGATTTCCCATTAAAAACAGCTAATTATATTACGTTCCTTAGCATCTTTTGCTTCTGGCAACTGACAGTCAAAGAATTTCACCTCAAACACTTGTGTAGAAGCCCGATTAAACAAATAAAACCTTAGCAGAATAAAATCCAAACTCTTGCTTTTGCATGAAGCAAGTCTACATATTAGAATTCTTGAGTATGAAGCCCAATAAACTTGGCATTCCTCTCGCCTCTCTTACCTAATATCATAGTTCTGTTATTAAAATATGTAAATCATCATATTTGTCAGAAATTTTTGTGAAAAAATACTTTAAATATAATATTTGAGCAGAAAAACATTATTTGTGTTTTCAGAAATCGTTGTTACTGAATGGTACCGTTCTATATTTCCTTTTCTCTAAACAATGGCTAACTACTGCAGTAGAGAGTAACATACGGTAGGGAAACCCTTTGAAAAAGACTAGAGGTAACATTTGCATGCTTATATTGAACCTTATGTACTAAATTCTGTAACCTGTCATGCTTCTTTGTCGTTTTTTCTCCCTAACCTGTGACCTGTGTCTTCATATGGTTTACTTATTGTTGTTATTTACTTGCATAAAGTATATATATATATATATATATATATATATATATATGTATGTATGTATGTATGTATATATGTATGTATGTAGGACTGCGCTTCTCCCGTATAGTGCTGCTGTTCTGATTCTACTGGTATCCTGTGCTTTTAGTCTTCTCTGTTTAATTGTATACAGTATTTGGCCCAAGTTATTTTCGAAGAGTCAGCAGACCAAGTCCCCACCTAGCTATCAAATAAATAAATAAAATAAATAAAGTAAAAATAAAGGAATCCAGTTCACCAACCCAGCAGGTTCTCATTTCAAACCCTGCATCACAAACTGACAGCCGCAGAGGAAGCTATATCATGGACTACCACACTGATGTGTAGTACAGAGATTTCAGTATTGGCATGAGTTTTTCAGCACACCCTCAAATAGCTAAATTACTACTGACTGTTTTATTTTTATTCCCCCTTGCTTCATACTTTCTGGACTCTACCCCAGGACCCTGTCTGTTGCCAGGACTACCATACCATCCTTTAATTCCCTGTACTAACACCATTTTTTTTTAGAAGGGAACTGAAGAGTGTCTTTGGGGGGGTTCTCAACAGCATGAGGGGGTGTGATTTCTTATGTAATATTCTACCCTCTTGTTGCTACCCCCTCCCCTGGGCCCACTCCAAAACATTCCAGAATCATCTGAGGGATACCCCTCCTCGTGGACAATTGTCTCCCCTTACATAGTTCTGCAATGAACATCCCTGCTCCTGGGAAAGATATGCCCCTCCCTCTCTGCCAGTGCCAAACAGACCCAAGTCAGTAATTGAACCTGGGCCACGTGGACCGTAGTGAGGGCTTGCAACTCCCTATAGAATGTTTTGTCAGAAATGTTGGAGGAGAAGATTGTTGTACTAATAAAATGATTCTTTTGATCAGAGATGTAGGTTCCAAATTGCCTAGACATAGTAAAGCCTTACTGACTTTAATGCTATTGGCTGCCCAAAAAAAAGCCATTACTAAAAAATGGAAACCAGAATTTACCCCACTTATAAATACATGCAGAATAATGTTCAGGAGGAGTGAGTTTTAAGGGAAGGAAGGCATTGAATAATTTGTGCAATGTAGGAGTGAACAATAATTTTTAAAAAGCAATTGTGTATACTGCACGAAAAATATTACTGTGGCTTGTTTTCTTTTGTATTAATGTATGTGACCCATGTCACTGTTTAAGTTGTGATTTAATAAAGATATTTAAAAAATCATGTGAGTTATTAGTTAGGGTAACATGCGACTGTACAGAATTAAAAACCTAATAACACAAATCATTATAATTAGTCCTTGAGATGTGATCACTTGCTGTTTAGGAGTGCAGTGTATTCTGTAATTTTACAGTAGTTTGCATTCAGTTGGGAGGTGTAGCTTCTTCCACTAAAAACATCTGCACTGCAGCTTCTTTGATCTCTTCCCTTACAAAGGGTGGTTCTAGATAAACATTACCTTATGATTTACCTTTTCCCTATTTGTACAAGCTTGTTGAGTGCTCCCTTTTACTGTGCCTCTGTACTGTGACCGGTTACCACTCTCTCAACTTTCCTTCTTTCATTTGTCCTTCTTTGAAATCATTATCTCGGAACAGATTTTATCCTTAGATTTTCACTCTTTCCTTACTTAAAGATACCTGTTGTTGAGAATCTGCCTTTATTTGAATTTTCTACTGCACATTAACAGCAATGGGTTCAGAACCCTTCATTTTGTACCTATCTGACTTTCAACATTCATTTTGTTCTGAAGATATTCTGTGAAAAAGCCCTTATTTTGTCTATTTTCATCTCAGTTCTGTACTAACACTTTTTATAAGTCACTGTTCAGACATCTGTCTTGTAGTGATTCTTACTTCAGAGTTCCATATTAGTTTACCTTCATGTCCTGTACTGACATATGTTATAGTTTGGGGGGTTTGTTGTTTAATTACTGTAGTATGCTTCTAATAAAAGACAGGAATCATTCTTACAGTCTCAACTATAACCAAATTCCAGCCCATTTTATATCAACAGTGTCAACTCCCTTCTGGTTTTCATTCTGGATCTGTGTATGACTGCCCCTGCATTGCTGTTCCCCAATTATTATACTGAGTGCTGCTGTTTTATGCCTTTCTTATCAAATGCGTCTGCTTGCCACACTGTGCCTATGGATTGTCCCTACACCAATATTTTCTGAACTGCTAATATTACATTGTGAGTCAAATCAGGAGTTATAGCCATAGGATTGCAGAATTATTCTTAGAACTGTTTGAATTTCTGTACATTTGAGGGGAGGGGATATTCTTTGCCACCCAGTGGTGTGAACATTTTCTCTTGTTGATGATCACTGTTAATGTGACACCCTGATCCCATGTACAAACCTGGTAAGTTGGGTTGATGCCAATATCATTTCTTTTTTATCAGCATGAATGCATACATCCCCTTCTTTTCTGTTGTTACTGATTTTGTTACTACCCTTGACAACGATAACTATGTTTCCAGACTCTTGTAAAGCTTGAACCTTCATTCCTTCTAGAAATGTAATGCATTTAACTAGCTTGGTTATAACACAGTGACATAGGCTGTCTCAATTATTCTAGCTGTAGTCGTGTCACACTCCAGGGAAATATGTTCATTTGCAGCATTCCCTTCAGTATTAGCAGCACATTATTTAGCAGTGAGACCCCTCTCACCTGCATTTGAATCTCAATACTTGCTGCTGTTTGTTTCACATAATGTTCCACATTTCTCACTCCCAACATCAGATTTAGAAGCAGGCAGTTCCATTTTAAACATGTCATTAATTAATATGAACTCTGCTAAAGTTAATAGCATATCAGAGTTCTTGGGATCAGTTTTGATTAATCTTTTAAACCTGGTTGCTGCTAAAATTTCTAGCACTTTGAAGTTTACTGTTTCTAACAGGTTATAGTTAAGGCTTTGAAACATGTTTTAAATCATGCACCTTCACTCTTACCATCCAGTCAGTATTACAAGTCCAGTTATAAACTGTCAGTGCATGCATTTCAGAGGGAATATTAGCCCTGTCCAGAAATTCTTTTTTCAGTTTGCCATAATTCTCCCTATCTGTTATGTTTTCATGGCTCTCCTGACAGCTGGTATGACAGGATTTTTGCCTAGCCTGGTTGGTTCTAATTTCCTAGGTTGGCGTAGTAGTCAGAAGTGGCAGTGTATGATTCCTGGTTATCTTCCTTGGTTTGTTTCTTCATAGTAGACATAATTTTGTCATTGACCACTACATTAGCCAGTACAACTAGTTGGTGTGCAGTTGCACCGCCTTCTAGACAGTCCTTACCTTTTACTCCTGAATGTTTAGTCAGTCCTCTATGGTTGGGGTCATGTGGGAAACACTCTAGAACAGTAGTAGAAATGCCTTGGGGGGGGGGGGCTGCTGTAGAGAATTGTTAGCTCAATTATGTATTACACTTGGAAGTAAAGGTGCTGTAAGAATCGGTAAACGCCAGGTCTCTGGCCAACTGCCCATGCTTGTACCACCAACGTAAGTCTAAAGATCACTGGATGCACCAATTATAAGTTTACAGGTTCACTATAGAAATCCACCAGGGGAATGAAGCAGCATAGTCCACTCAACTTTTGGTAGTGTTTTTTTTAATACACAGTTGTTGGTCTTTTCCCGGTTAGGGGTCACCACAGCGGAACTCCGGTCTGCTAATGATTGGCAGTTGATTTTTATGGTGCCAAGTTTCATGCTCAATGCCCAACCTTCAGCGAAGGCACAACCATTCACGCATGTCTTTCAGAGGCCACTCAACCGTGGGGAGGACATGCAGACTCCACACAGAAGGCACTCCAGCCAAGAATCAAACAGGAGAACCTCTTGCTGTGAGGCAACAATGCTACCACTGTACCACTGCAGCTTTCCTTTTTTTTAATACACAGGTTTATTGTAAAAATCCAGCAGAGAAATGAAAACACATAGTCCACTCAGATTTTACAGCAAGTGAAAAAGATCCTTTAGGATATTTCTTTAGTGTAAATACTTAACAGTTCACACAGCCTTTCTGTCATTGAGCTGCACTCAAATAAAAGGCAAAGTTGTAGGCCTTGCTAAAACCCTGATTCCAGCTGCATGAACCAATTAATACTTCCAGGTATATCTCACAGGTTAGATCAGAATGGTGTTTATCAATTCTTACAGTACCTTTACTACCAAGTGCAATACATACTTGGGCTACCAGTTCCTTATACCAGTCCCCCTCACCTTGAGGCATTTCTTACAGAATCTTCTGCAAGCTTCTGATTGTCTCTTCTGAACCTCCAAATGAATAAAGAACTTTTTTACTTTAGCCCTCCATGTTACTTCCTTTTATACCAAAGTAATTGGCAGTTAGTGCCTCATTAGTAGAAAAAAAATACACATACTTTTCAGGCTAATATTGGAGGAACATTCGATTTCAAAGGGAGATTTAAAGATACATGCCCCTTTTCAAACTCAGTAACACAATGTGGTACAATCTGTCCTTCTGTTAAACTGATGTGTCATCTTCCCGAAATTAATGGTAGCTCATATTGATGAAAAAGATCTCGCAGCAGTTAACAAGATTAGGAGTTGCTTTACTTATATATTCATTGTTTACACTTTATTTACACATTAGTTACTTATTTTACAACCACAAATCAATCCTGTTTACATCAATTTTACAATTTCGTCAGTAGTAGTCAGTTTTTGTGCGCACTTCTTCCATTCCCATTTCCTTAATATTCTTCTGTTCTCCGCATTTTCTAAGCTCTGCAGATCTTCACCCCTTCAGTTTTTGTTATACAGTTGTCCTGCACACCTTCTTTTTTTATATGTTCTTGTTTTATGTATCTGTATATCTATCTGTATGTAAAACTTTTTTATTGTGTTATGTAAATTGGCTACTCTCTTTTCCGCACGTCTGTAATGCATATTGACTAGTTTAGTTGTACAGGAAAACAATCATGTCACTGCATGTTGTTCTGTGACTTATTTGTAGTAAGCCATCTTGTCACTATTCACTAGAAAATTACTTGAAAAAATGTTCATGTTTATTGGAGAGGCCATTTTCTTTCATGTCCCAGACATATAATGATGTGCTACTTGTTAATGAATTTCTCTGGGTATATTATAAGTGTAGACATTTCTGCACTAGCCTTGTTTTTGGAAGACTGTTGTAATCAACACGGTGCAAAACATGTATATTTTGATTGCTAAAACACTAAAACGTCAGATTTGTAGTGTGTGTGTGTGTGTGTGTGTGTGTGTGTGTGTGTGTGTGTGTGTGTGTGTGTGTGTGTGTGTGTGTGTGTGTGTGTACACATGTGCGCTGTGGTGGACAGGGATTTAAATCCTGCTATGCGGACCGTAAGAGGATTTACCCAATTACATCTTCATGACATGAATGAATGGAATACTTTGCGTTTTGAATGTAGTTTGCAGATGTGCTCATCGTCATGCAGGCATTCTTACAATAAGCTTAGATCCCCTTCTGTTAGAGTCAGTGCATGACGTTATATTCCATCGTTCTTCTGTAAGCAGCAGAGTGCAGAGGTGTACATCGACAGTGAGCTGCTTCTTCCAGTCCGCCAGTCGTTCTGTGCCTGCGGTTACTGCACAGTTTGATTAATCATGAGTAAAATGTCTGTTAAAAACATTTACAACTCATTCTGAAATGTGAATGTTTTAGCTCCATATATTCAGTTTACCTTTAAAATCCATTACAGATTCAATATTGTTTCTAAACTGCAGTGTTTTTTCTCAGTCAAATAACATTCTGATTCTGTGTATGAACCAGGATCATGTATCATCTGACCCATTTTGGCCCTTTAACCTATAAATAAAAGGCCTTGTATTGAGATTTCAATCACTTCATTTTTTAAATTACTTTGTATAGTAGTTTTTGTGTCAGTATTTCGCCTCCTCTTTTTCTACAGTATTCAAGGAGAATAATTCCAGAATCTCTAACCTGTTTGCATGAACTATATTTTCCAAGCTGAATGTCATTTTGTTTTCACTGTTTGCATAGTAGGAACACCTTAACTGATTCTTTGGGTATATGCTGGTCCATGTACAGTCTGTCATGTGAGTGTAAATGACATCATCCCTTTCCTCAGTAACTGCAGGAATCCTGTCAGCACCTTGTTTTCTAAAGGTTTGTAAATAACATGAAGCCACTGTGAATTATGCAGCTAATTTAGTATGCAGATAACTATGGATTAATTTACTCAGCTGATGGTGTGAGGTCACTGAGACATTTTAAAGCTGCAGAGAGCACATCAACAGTGCAGGTTTATAATACCTTCTACACAATTAAACCAGCTACTACACAGACAGGGACTGAAGGTGGAGATGTCATGATTTACATCAGAAATAAATAAACCTCAAGGCTGGTCAAACAGGACAATGCACCTGATCTTCTCCATGTTCAAATCACCACAGGCAAAATCCAATACCACTTCCTTGCAAGCTATAGATCCCCTCTATGACCCAGGAAACCCATACCATGTATTTAAATTAAATTTAATTTATTGGAAACGCTCACCATCCAACCCAATATCATATTCATGGGCATCTTTACCCCACCATTAACTGGGAATCCTATACAACATCAAATGTACAGACACAAAGACTTCTGGATTTTGTAAATGCAAACTCCTGGAGCAGATTGTCAATATACCAACCAGGGTTACAACCATACTAGATCTGATCCTCAATAATATGGGAGAGTGCTGCACACCCCCTAGTATAATGTCTTCTCTGGTAAGGTCAGACCACAAAATGGTCTCCTTTGAAGTAAACATAAAACCTGGAACCCCAGCTAACCCTGGAATATTCAGGAACTACTCTAAGGCTACCTTTCTGCTATTAAGTGATAACTTGGAAAAAAATTAAGCTCCCATAAATCCTGAGAACACTGCTGCCTCTGTAGAACTGTTCACAGAAGCCATGTACAAGCATGTTAATAGCTGCATAGAGGCAGCTGTGCACACCAGGAAGAAGTACAGAACTAACTCAAAAAACAAGCCACCCTGGTAGAATCACAAAATCAATAGGCTGTATAACAGAAGGAAGACAATCATGGCAAAAATTAGGAGGTGCAGCACCCAGCAGGATAAAAGCACCCTCATCCAACTAAACAAACAACTCAAGAGGACAAATAAAGTCTACCAGAGCCAAATATGACATACATTTGACCTCCCAGGCCAAGGACAACCACAAGGCATTCTTATCTTGTGTGCAGAGCTCATTGTAAATAGAGTCACTTATACTGAGCCAGAAGATATAGCAAACCTCCTGGCTGATAAATTTAGCTCCAACTTTACCCCTCTCTCTCCCCCTCAACCTCCCCTTAGGAAATGCCATCAAATATAACTCCCCCTACTATCACTAGTGAACAGGTCCTTAATACTCTTTCTAAGACCGAGAACACTGCATCAGTGGGCCCAGACAATATCCCAGGATGCCTTCTAAATAGCATGAAACATGACCTATCAGAGCATCTGGAATTATTATTTAAATATATCCTCCAAACAGGCTTCATGCCTCATGAATGGGAACAGCAACACAGTCATCCCTCTGCACAAAGGTGGGCCATCTACAGACCCTGGAAACTACAGACCCAGAAGTCTCACTAGTCATATATGTAAAGTCATGGAAAGAAATATCATGGAGATGATCACTAGAGATATAATAAACCTCCAGACACTGGACCCAACACAGTTTGGTTTCATCAAGGGAAGATCATGCCTACTCAACCTGGTGGACCTCTTTGAGATGGTCACCAAAGCAATGGATGGAGGCAAAATGGTTCACACTGCCGAGCTTGATTTGGCCAAGGCATTTGACACAATACCCTACTCAGGTATTGTTGACAAACTCGAGTTTAGGCACAAACCCTTATGTCACCCGGTGGATAGCCAACAGACTCTTGGACAGGACCTAGGAGGTTAGAATTGGGGAATCTACCTCTACAAAGAGGCCAGTAATAAGTGATGTTCCACAGGAACTGGTCCTGGGACCGCTCCTTTTTGGTATTTACTTCTTTGAAGTCAATGCCAATATCACTGGCCTCTGGCAGAGTAAATTTGCAGATGATTGCAAATTAGGAGCTGTCACTGAATCCCACACTGACATAAATGTTCTCCAGGAAGGACTGACATGGACAAACAACTGGTGTCCGAGCCATGGACTAAAACTAAGTGCCAGGAAATGCATAATAGTATTCTTCAAGAAGTCATACACCCCTGGTAACTATTATATTGACAACACACCCCTAGGAGTTGATGCAGTAGTCAGGGACTTGGGGATGCACATAGACAGTAATCTAGTCTTTGACCATCCCAGGTCTACAGCAATAAGGAAATAATTCTATGTTGTGCAACTTATAAACAAAGGTATGGCATCTAGATCCAAGGAAGTCATTATTCCACTGTATTTGACATTTATCAGACCTACCATTGAGTACAATGCCCCCTTTCATATGTACCAAACCAGGCATATCCAACAAAAGGAATGTCCACAGAAGTTCCTCACTAAAGGAATACAGGGCATAAGTAACGTCCTATACAGACAGCATCAAAGCTCTAGTCCTGTGTCCTGTCTCCTGCAAAGTGTTGAGAGGAGATCTATGCCCCACTCTGATGGACCTCTTGCAGATCCGCAACACAGACAGCACTAGACTTATTTGTTCTAAAGATGTAAACCTTGTCTACGATATAAACAGGACCTGCTGGAGAGAAGGGTATGTATCCCACAGATTACCAGTCTCTGGAACAGGCTTTCTATCCATGTGAAGCAGAGTTCCTCCCTAACCCAATTCAAGTGTAACTTGGCCATTTAGATGGGGACCAGCAAATTCATCTGTGGTTTGATACCTATGTCGCTAATGGACACAGGCAGCCTGCTAATGGTTCACCTCCCAGGCCCCTGCTTGTAAATGTTTCATTTCCCAAGCTCCTGCTTACACTTACCAAGGATACCAGAACTTGTCAGAGATTCTGATGCATGGCTAGGCTTAAAAAGGCCCCACTGTGGTCACTAGTCTAGAAAACTCCTATGAACTATGAAGTGCTGATGGGAGAGTAAGAATGATTGGATCTACCATGGAAATAGATAACTATATCTGTCCTTAAATTAAACTGTGTAAGAACTAAAGAAATATTGTTTAGGGATAGAACATTGTATCTGGTATCCAACTTATCATACCTCTCAAGTGTCTAGATTTTCACAGAAAGTCCAGATTTTTGCTTCATATTTTTGACCTGTTTTTCTTAAAATTGACGGGGGGGGGTCTGGAAAATCATGGAGGATTGAAGTCAGAAAATAATGACAAACATCTGAGTTTCTAACTTCATACCCTTCAGAAAATTCATGCAAATGCAAATTCTGTTATTATGTCAACTTTCTAAGTTTGTGGGAGCACTACTTAAAAAATGTCCCTGTTTTTGGGTCTTTGTCCCCCCTTTTATTTATGACTTTGTCCATATTTCTTAGTCTAAGAGTTTGAGAGGTATGCAGCCTATTTTAAAACCCAGGCTAAAGATGTTGCTAAAGCTGCGGTAGTTGAATCTGCTAAAGAGGTTGGACTTTATGTAGAGCAAGACTTCGGTTGTTGTAACCACTTCCAACAACAGGCAAAGAAGTTCATTTAGTACCAGTGCATTCACTCCTTATAGAGAGATCCGTACCACATCACCACAGACACAAAAGTCATGAAAACATTAGAGATCTAAATTCCAACATTATTGGTTAGATTCATATAGTTTATCTTCACAGCAGTGTATTCATTAAGCTGGAAGCTGCCTACACCATGGTTGCCAGGTTTGCAATAGGCATTAGGTGGTGAGACCGGCACTACAACACTGTAAATAATCAGGATGTACTGGAACTTCAAAAATACTTTTAAACTTGTTCATTTAATATTTTCTGATAGGCCTGTATATAAGCTTGACTCCACCACTCTCCAGATAGTCTTAGATGGTATCACTCAAAAACTTGCCAGCTAGAGATACTGAAATCAGGAAGAGATGTACCTGGAAATAATGTTTTTTATTAAAATGGAAGACCATAAGTCAGTGTATGAAAGAGAAATCTAATCTGAAAGCAGTTTCAAAGGGAAGCAAGACAGCTGATAAAATTCTACTGGCTGAAAAGGGTTTTTGATTGAAAATCCTACTCTCATTTAGACTTGGGCAAGTGTCCTGAAAACAATACTTTGTATAGGGGGCTATGCCAGTCTCACCCTCATGCATGTGTCATCACCCCCTGTACTTCCAGTACTTTTGCAATCAGTTCCAGGATCACTGTGCCTTGAGGAAATAAAACAAATATCCACATGAAGTGTCCTTTCTAACACAGACTTTTGTTTTTGAATACATTAATTTAGTTATTACTTAGGACACAGGCATACCTAAAATAAAATAAAACTAACTATATTATATTTTTTTCATTTACATGTATTATACATTACATATATGCTTTCTTCCTTTTTAATAACTGTCATTCCATTCCAAAATTACATACATTGCTCACTTCCTGACTGCCCTTAAACCTCATTCATCTTCCTCCTCCTGAACATTATTCTACATGTATTGTTCCCACAAATTCCATTTATATCAGTGAAATTTGTTCCTTCCCTTTTGTAAAGATCCCATCTCAGTACTTTTATATACTTTACAATATACAATTCTTCAAGTCCAGTTGGTTTATATTTTAATTTCCATTTTCTAGTAGTTGTTTTTTGGCAGCCAGTATCACTAAATTTAATAAGGCCGTACTATGTCTATGCAATTCAGATCCTGTGTTACATCTCAAAAGAAACATTTCCTTCATTGCAACCATTTGCTCCCCCAACATTTCTGACAGAGTACACTGTAGGGAATTTTAAATATCTGCCAAGTAATTGCATCCATCCTCAGCCCCTTTTCCCATTTTGCACATGGGGTCAGGGTGTCACTACAGCAGTGACAATCATCCTGAGCCAAGGTTTACACCGCCGGGCAGCTAGCTGTGTCTAGGTAGTTCATCTGTAGCACTCACTCGCACACTCACACCTATGGCCAACTTAGAGTGTACAATCCACCTACTGCATGTCTTTGGAATGTGGGAGGAAACTGGAGCACCCGGAGGAAACCCATGTGACTGCAGAGAGGACATGCAGACTCTGCACAGAATGCACCTCAGCTGAGAATCGAACCGGAGAACCTCTTGCTGTAAGGTGACAATAACAACTACTGCAGCCACTAATCTGCCAACTAATTACACTCCCCAAAAAACATGTTTCTAGTTACTTGTGTTTCTCATCACAACTCCTGCATTTGCCTGAGTAAAAATCTTTGAAGTTTGCTTGGGATATACAGTACCTATGCAAATACTTGCAAACAAAATTCCTAACCCTTCTGGACAATGTTGCATAGTTGGGAGCCATTCAAATGTTCCCCCGATTGTTGTGAATTGCCTTAGCAGTCTCTCTTCCCAATCTTTTCTAACCTTCTATATTGATTCTTATTCATGCAATATTTTGTATGCATTACTAATTATCCATTTTTAACAACACCTTCTGTTCTTTGTTTTTTAAACAAGAAACATCTTTAATAAATGATCATCTATGACATAGGCAATCATACATTTGTATAAACTAAAACAAACTATATTGACATATTTTCAATTGCAAACATTACAGATCACTTATAATCTACCAAGTCATTGTCAGTCAAATATTACAAAGCTCATTCAATTCCTGCCTTCCCTTAAACTTCATTCCTCCTCCAAAACATTATTCTGCATGTGTTGTTTGCAAAATTCCCATTTTTTTCTGTTATTTGCTCCTACTGTTTTATAAAGATCCCACTTCCAGTTGTTTTATCTCTGTTACTGTATTCACTACTTCTAATACATTTGGCTTAGACTTTGATTTCCATCTTCCAGCCACCAGAATTAAACTCAGCAAGGCCTTACTGTGTCTAGGCAATTTCGATTCTGAATCATAGCTCAAAAAATCATTTCCTTATTTACACCAATTTGCTCACCCAGTTTTTCTGTTAGAGTAGTCTGCGGGGAATTTTTAAAGTCTGTCAAATTATTACCCTCCTAAAAATATGTTTCCAGTTATGTCTTTCTTCCCCATCACACCTCCAATATTTGCAAACTAGCTGATGAAAAATTCTTTGGAGTCTGCTTGAGGTATAAAATATCTATGCAAACACTTTAAGATCCTAAATCTTGCAGACTTTATTGCATATTTTTGAGCCACTAACACATACCCCCCATTATTTCTTTGTGAATTGCTTATCCCATCTCTCTTTCCTTCCTTTTTAACCTGCTCTGATTGATTCCTGTAGTTATCATGCAGTATTTTATATGCCATATTAATTATCGTTTTTATAAGCAGGTTCGGTTCTTGATTCTCCTAAAAACTCTACCAGTGCAGGTAATTTGCTTATGATCCCACAATGTCTTTCTCTTTGCCTATACTGTTGACATCAATCCTTGATAGGGAAGGCAGTCTCTAGCCAGCAGTCCAAATGAATTCCCTTCCTAACACAGACTTGTTGCTTTTTATGATCATTGATCTAAGATAACAAGATCTCATCCAGTGTCTCTGGGTTATTCATAGTTAAAATATAAGGGCCAAAAACTTCATGGAAATGTATGGCTAGGCTTCTAAATATCCTTACAGATCAATAGCCTACTAAGTACCTATGGTGGACTATAGTTTACTAAACTTCAACATCATACTGAGTGTTCATTTTAAACACACATGGAGCTAGTCACTGCACAAACCCTATGATTTGGTATCAGTTCTGAATGGTAGCTGTATAATAATTGATGTAAAATATCTCAAAATATCATTTTACTGAACTTGCTCATTCTGTTTTCTCTTTACATTTTCTATTCAAACCTTAGGTGATATAATCTTAGTCTGACTCCAACCAGTTAGCAAGATATAATTCAGTATGGCTCTCTCCTGATACAGATAATTAGAGCTGGTGGCATTAATTCTAACTTTGGACCCATTACCTTTTCCAATCCCTTATTTCTTATCTCCTATCTATTATTGGCATAAAACATGGAAGAAAACACATTCATTCTGTCCACATTGACAAGTCGCTGTAGTGTTAAGACTGCTCACATCAAGTTTTCAGGATCAGTGCTATGTTAACACAACTTGATGCCTTGCAATGTTTTGAAAAAAAAAAAACATATATTTATTACAAATGAATCATGACTTAAAGTTACTATCTTCTTGCAGACTATACTCTTTTCAGTTTTCATGCCTTCCAAAATAATTATAAATTAGATAGACAAGGGTAGAGTGTACATCTTTTTGTACACAGGAGTCTGACAGACAAAACTGTATAATTTTGCATACCCATAGACTTCAGGAGTCCTAACTGGTTAATAGCACACATTTCCTCAGGAAACAGTTCAAAGGTCTTCTTGTTTCATATATCCATCAACATTCTACAACTAAAGACCTGAAAGAACTTCCGCTTAGCATTTCCTCCAATTGTAGCCTTGCAAATAAAAGGACACTTCCTAAAGCCCAAAACTGCTCTACCCTGCAAGACTTGATGACTGTCCTTTTTGTCCTTTAAAAAATAATTGTCATGTTCCATGTACTGACTGGAAAAAACTCAAGGCAGGTTATGCAATATTTTGAGGTGAACAGTATATAGCTGCAGTGGCTAGTTTATGTCATCTGTGTACTTGATACACAACACTATCTCCCAGGTGTAAGTCCTTACAACACACACTACTTCCTTCCAGTTGTAAGGGCTTACAAATTGTGTCCACCAAAAATAGTAAGATGAGAGGTAGAAAGACAAGCTTCTTACAATATTAAAGTCCTGTAGTAAATTAAACAACTTCTAAATGTGTACTGGTTGGTTTATATAATTAGCAGGACTCTTTCTCCAGCTGCCAGCGAAATGCAACTGCACTCTCCCCACCTAGCCTAATAATCAATCCACCTTTTAAACTACTGACTAACTCTTGAGTACAAGCTAACCTAACCTAAATGTACATATTGTAAATAACATAATTGTACGTATTATAAATAACCCATCCCACCTTTTTTCTATCTTTTCCTTCTAAGTCTTTATTCTCCCTTTCAGTTAAGTTACCACTGCCATCCTAAATATTTAGATACTGTGTAAAGCCCAGTGGACCACCCCGGTCATCAAACTGGAAATAAATAAATAAATAAATAATGTATATATACTTCTAAATTTTGAAGTTTCAAAACTTCGAATTTCTTATAGTCGAGACCATAAGATCAACATTTTGAAAATTTGAACTGTTCGCCGTACAGCATAGAACAGTATATTTACCATCTTCCTCACTGTAGTGCAATCTTGGAGTTGGTATATTTCATTAGCGGTGGGCATGAGAGTGCAGGGGGGGGGGGCTTACCCCCTGCAACAACTTAAAAAAATGTCTTTTTGTTTTTATTTTTTTTTTATTTACATTTCGAAGTTTCAAAACTTTGATCTTATGGTCTCGACCATAAGAAATTTGAAGTTTAGAAGTAGATCCATATATATATATATATATATATATATATATATATATATATATATGTAAAAATATATATTTATATTTATATATGTATGTATGTGTATATATGGGTCGAAGACCAAAATGCCGAGATGAGATTCACGAAACTTAAAATGCCGAACCGTGCAAGTTTTCCCAGGTCAAGTAAACACTTGGCCAACGTGGGGAATCATGCCCTTTCTCCACTGTAGTGCAATCCTGGAGTTGGTACATATAGTTGGGGGGGCCCCACATTGGGGGTGGTGGGCATAGCCCCCACCTAGGTGGGTTTTAGATAGTGCGGTGTGTTTTAATGTTGTGTTTACTTGCCCGGAGAAAACATGCACAGTTCGGCATATTAAGTTTCATGATGCTGGTCTCAGCATTTTGGTCATCGCAGTTTTGAACTTTCGATGTTAAGAAGATCCATGTGTATGTAGATATATATATACATATACACACATATATAATACATATATCTATATATCTATATATATATATATATATATATATATATATATATATATATATATATATAAACAAGCAATGCAGTGAAATAGCAATCAATCCACTTACTAGCCTCAGAGGATTCCATTATAGCAAACCTGATTTTTTTCTGTGGCACTAGTCCTTCTGTGTATGATCAGACTGATTGGCTGCTGTACTTGTGGTGGCCACTTCCCCTCCCACCAAGAGTTACATAGCAGCTTCCATTTTAGCACATGTTAGCAATCTGTGCTATTCCCAATAGTTGTATACTAGGCTAAAGACTACCATGGCCTTTATTTTATTTTTTTTATTTATTTATTGACATTTGTTAACCGGGTTTGTCCAACTGGGCTTGTGACCCATTTTCAGTGGAGACCCGAGGAGAAAAGCTCCTGTAATACATTTTAAAACAAGTACAATTTTAAACAATATTGATATAATAGCAGTTATAGCAAAACGATTCACATATGTTGGGTTACATGCATAAAGTTAAAGTTGCATTAAAAAGAAGCTAAGTAACAATTTTACATTGATATAGTTCAATAGGTCAACAATAAACATTTTTTGTTTGTATAAAATTGTGCAAATCCATAGTAGACACATTGGAGAGAGAGGTGTAATGAGGTACTAAGTATGGTCCTTTTGAGGGTACATAAAGGGAAGGAAGACTAGGTAGGGTCATGGCAAGGGCAGGTTCTGGAATAAGCCTTTATAAGCCTGGCCATGCAATCCAACCCATTGTGCCGATATGTATCATGGGCATTTATTTTGAGGGGTATGTTGGGACGTTTCTAAAGGTTCTGTGGGGAAGGTATGTTAGTTTGCGCATTACTGTCTGTTTCTGCCTTTCAGAAATATGGGAGCCAAGCTCAGGGTGAATTTCTAAATTCTCACCCATTGGTCAAGGTTATGTTTAAACAGGGTTAGGGGTGGACTCTGTTTCACATGACTGGGGATCCTGTTCCAGAGAATGGGGATCCTCTGAGATATATATCTGTCTCGCCAATGTCTTATTTATGTCACAAGCAAAATTTAAATCCTTGGATCTAGTAGTTCTGATGCCCTTCATTTTGTGGCTGAACAAAAGCTCCATCAGAGCTGGATCCAAGGATGGCTTGTATGCCAGGCATAGATCATCAATCAGTAACCTGTAGGAGACAAGAGTACAGAGATAGGGCTTTAAGGCGATCTATAAAGGACAATTTGTTCACATCCTGGATTTTCCTGTTAAGGATCCTTATGTCTGAACTTCTTGCAAACCTTAAGCAGCTCCAACTAGTAACTGAGCCCAACTAGTCCTAATTGTAAAACAAATCACTACTTACTCCTTCACCTCATTATAACCTCCCACATTTCCAACATCTCCTCAGTCTACACCTAAATCATCAACCTTCGGTGACCACTGCCTTGCAACATTCTATATACAGAACTTGAAAATCAAAATTCCTACCAGAAATGGTTCCTTCAGGCCCAAGTCTCCCCACTAGCTTTCTATACTGCAAGCCCCATTCTCCGCCATGGACTGGTCACCCATATTTTGCCTAAATGACCCTCAACATTGCCACTAATCAGTTCTCTCAACTACTCCTAACTCCTCAGAAATTCGCATGCCCATAGTCTCCAGACTTTTTAAACATACCAACACTGAATGGCTCATTGAAGAATTGAAAACCATAATTCAGGCCCGAGAAAAAGCATGACAAAAACAGAGAACACTTCATCAACTTATGGAATATCACCAAACAAACAGTCTGTAAACACATAGCAAAATACCTCAGGTGTAAATAAGACATACTCCTGCTGTCACCCTGAATGTTCTGTCTTGAAATAAACAACATCTCTGTGAGAGCTCCTCCAAATGATAACATAAAATATACGGCATCAAAGTAAGAAATAGTGCTTGGCATCAATGGAAAACTACTCAGCTTCCACACTTTTCTGCAATCCTTCTAAAGTCTCGAAAGTTCCACAAAATACAACAAATATTGCAAATTATTCTTACCAGCATGAGCTGTAAAAGCTCTCGCATGCCAATTCAAAATTCTACAGGTCAGAAATCAGAACACTTCTGAGCACATCCAAATCAAATTCTCTTACCCTTTCTTCACTGCATGGTGACTTTTCTGTCTCATAGAATCAGTTAAGTTTTTTCAGGAGTATTTTGTTATAACCTTTTCTTATTGTCTTATTATAGTCACAATATCCTTGCTCCATTCCAGTCTCCTGTCAGTTTTCCAAAATTTCTTATTGATGAGACTCTCTTAAACAAGTGCTACCCTTACTGCATGTCCTACAGATAAAACTCTGAGCGTTCTCTAAGCAATATGCACTCATGATTTCTGAATATTACAGCACCATATATTGCCAATGCTCATGGATGTCTTTACCCTATATATGCCTAATGCCTGGAAGAAAGCTGCTAATTGTCCACTCTCCAAAATAATTGTCCAGCAGCTCCACCAACTTTCTTCCCCATTGCCAGCATTCCTTCTCTCAGCACAATCCTGCAAACATTGGTGTACATCTTGAAGTGGACTGGCACCCCATACAGGTCTGGTAATCTGGCTGTTTACACCAGTGCATACAATTACCAGTCTTTTTCAGAAATCACAAATACAAAGGAAAACACTATTTCAGAAAGATAACTATGTGAGCAGTACCAATAACATCTCTTTTGTGAAGGGCAGTCATAGCCCCCTATATTGACAGTTCTTCTTAAAGTAGGTTGCCCACCGTACTGCACTTATTCTGAAAAGTACAGTGAAACTCTGATGTGCACTATTGTGCACATAATGCTAGCATTGCTGATGTCATTTGGGTTGCATACCTTGTAGTGTTTGTACATGTGTTGTGTTTGCAGGCTGCTATCAGGACCTTTTGGGCAGGCTTGAATCTGCAATTCACACCCTCTAGCTAGTTGTTTCAGCAGCAGAGCTGAGCTTTAACAAACGCAGTAATACCCCTCTTGACAATATCAGTACAAGGGAAACTGATATTGATATGGGAGCTAGATTCGATGCACAAAGCAGACAGATTGTCTCCAAATTAAAGTGTGGAGTGGAATCTAAATTTCACTAATCCTTATTTCAAATCACCTCAGTATAAGTTACAAATCACCTCAGTATTAGTTACATAAAGCCGCGGTGGTACAGCGGTAGCGTTGTTGCCTCACAGCAAGAGGTTTTCCTGTTTGATTCTCGGCTGGAGTGCCTTCTGTGTGGAGACTGCATGTCCTCCCTGCGGTCGAGTGGTCTCTGAAAGACATGCGTGAATGGGCGTGCCTTCGCTGAAGATTGGGCATCAGGCTGGCAACTCGGCACCATAAAAATCAACTTCCAATCATTAGTGGACTGGAGTTATGCTGTGGCGATCCCTAACTGTGAAAGACCAACAACAACCTCAGTATAAGTTACATTTTCTTCCTTCCTTTACATGCATTCCAAGTTTTATTACCTCAGGCATGCCTCACACAGCTGTGAGCATGAATGCACTGATTCTAACAGTGGACAGTCTTCTCTGTTAATCTTCATCTTAGTCCTTTACCGAACTAAACCAGTTATTATTATTATTATTATTATTATTATTATTATTATTATTATAATACAGACCTGTTGTGAGAGTAGGGAACAGGTGGAGGAGACCCTGGAGAGATGGAGATATGCTCTAGAGAGAAGAGGAATGAAGGTCAGCAGGACTAAGACAGAATATATGTGTGTGAATGAGAGGGAGGATAGAGGAATGGCGAGGATGCAAGGAGTAGAGGTGGCGAAGGTGGATGAGTTTAAATACTTGGGGTCAATAGTTCAGAGTAACGGTGAGTGTGGAAGAGAGGTGAAGAAGAGAGTACAGGCAGGATGGAGTGGGTGGAGAAAAGTGTCAGGATTGATTTGTGACAGGCAGTACCTGTAAGAGTGAAAGGAAGGTCTACAAGAGGGTAGTGAGACCAGCTATGTTATATGGGTTGGAGACAGTGGCATTGACAAAAGGCAGGAGTTTGAGCTGGATGTGGCAGAGTTAAACATGTTAGGATTTGCACTGGGTGTGACTAGGTGGACAGGATTAGGAATAAGTATATTAGAGGGTCAGCCCAGGTTGGAAGGTTTGGAGACAAAGCCAGAGAGGCAAGATTACATTGGTTTGGATATGTGCTGAGGAGGGATGCTGAGTATATTGGGAAAAAGATGCTAAGGATGAAGCTACCAGGTAACAGGAAAAGAGGAAGGCCTAAGATAAGGATTATGGATGTGGTGAGAGAGGACATGCAGGTGGTTGGTGTGACAGAGCAAGATGCAGAGGACAGGAAGAAATGGAAACAGGTGATCTGCTGTGGCGATCCCTAACAGGAACAGCCAAAAGAAGATGATGAGGATACAGACCTGTTATGTATTAATCCTACATTAATTTGGAACTTGGGCATCACAGCATCATTTACAAATAACACCAGTCTTAACAAAATATCCCAACGGTGTACCCCATACACTTGTCTTAATGTAGCAAATACTGTGTGCTACTAAAACTGAAAAATCTCTGTAATATCCAGTTGCTAAACCATAGATTCATCAGGCATGTTAACAATAGTTATGCACAACAGATATGCTGGTGCTGATTATGGTAGCACCGTTATTACTCTCTGTCACTTAGCGTTGTTGCCTCACAGCAAGAGGTTCTCCTGTTCGTTTCTCGGCTGGAGTGCCTTTTGTGTGGAGTCTGCATGTCCTCCCCATGGTCGAGTGACGTTCAAAAGACATGCGTGAATGGGCATGCCTTCATTGAAGGTTGGGTGTTGGGCTGGCAACTCGGCACCATAAAAATCTACTGCCAATCATTAGCGGACCGGAGTTCCGCTGTGGCGATCCCTAACTGGGAAAAGCCAAAAAGACAAACAACAACTTAAGATGAACTCTTAGTATTTTCACTATAATTTCACACCTAAACCTATAAGTCCTATGAATGACCCTTTATCTTCTGCTTAAGTTAGACAATATCACAGTATATTCCAAACAAACAACCCACCAAAATACTGACAATACATTAATTCTCTGTTGCATTAATCATCAGCTGTTCTTTGCCTTTCACTCCGAGTCCACCTCACCTCTTACAAATCTGCCTTTTTCTTAAAAAAAGATAAAAAACCTATCAATGACCTACTTACCTAAACACATTTGATAAATTACCATACTAGTACAGCACAGAATTAGTGCAAAACAGAATAAAAACCACAAGCGTCACACAAAAAGGAATGCCCAACTGTAGCACTCACTTAATTATCCCATCTGTATCCACTAGTCAAGGCTCACCCCACTTCCTTTTAACTTACACTCTTGTAATACTATTAACTGCCCAAATATCACTGCTCGTGGACTGTTTCTAATTATCAGACATCTTATTTTGGCAATCCTGTCTGTTCTTTCATTTCTCTTTTACCATCTGTCATAGATAATCGCATCCTCTAGCATACCTAGTAAAGTTAAATCTGCCTTTCCATTATGTCACCCGCATCCAATAACAGCTCATTATCAGCCAACAAAGCACCGTACTCTGCCATTACCTCACATCTTCATCCAAAGATGCAGATCCCAGATAACACAAAAACTATATGCATATACATGATGCTGATCCCAGGTCACATAAAACTGCATATGTCTGTAACTGGGTTTAGGCTTACTACACTCCCATATCTGTCCAAAGGAACAGGCCTGTCCATAGTCCGGTATTTACTAGTGGTATTGCCGATCCTAACCCCGGGTCAGCATTCTCCTTAACTTAGACCCATCAGACCCAGACTGCAAATATTTGCACAAACTCAAACCAGTGTATTCAGTGCTCTCTGGTTACACAGGAAATAGCAGTTCTCCATTCAAAGATTACACTTAAAGCTTAAAAGCATGGCAGTTATTGAAACGTGGCTTAAAACATATATACTAGACAGTAAAGTCCTTCGTCAAGGGTAAAGTGTATTCAGACAATACAGCATCCACAAAAGAGCATGTGATATCACCAAAATCTGCACATACTGGTTGTAGTGCAGTCTCTCCTTCTGGTAATTTACTAGATCCATGTAAAGAAAGCCATGTCTTATGCCAGTTAACATAAACTCTGCAAAACAAGTTACTCTGAGGAATGCCTCTGTTCTCTTTGACTCACCAGAGTAATCAACTGAAGATATTTTACTGAATGCAAATGCTCATAGCTCAGCACTGGGCTAACTGCACTTGTGGGCCATTTTAAGCCTAGTCAGTTATCCCATTTGAGAATAAAACACTGAACCTTTTGTCTGTACGGTAGACACCTTAACCACTATGCCAAATGAAGCCACATGGGCTCTCTCTTGCTAAAGAGCACCCTCAAATAAAACTGACCCCCACATATAACTGTTCCTTCAGTTTACAAGTTAGAAGTGCTACAGGAATGCTTCCAGTCTTGGCTCGTAGACTTCACAGATAAAGGCAGTCTGCTAAGTCAGTTATCTGTCTGGCCAACACACCAAATAGTAGCTCTCTGGACAAGTAAAAATAATACAGAGCTGTGGGCAAGACAAATACTATAAGAAGTACTAAGATGTCAGTGGGGGAAAGACTGTAAGAAGTCTTCCAGTGCTTGCCATTTTCATTGACATAAACAAAGGTGCTGGCCTGCATTAGCTACAGCCTATACTCACTACACGCAGACTGTAAATGCACTGTTACAACAGCACCTGCTTCTCTTTGAATATTTTTTCAGTGATTATAATTAATAAGGCAAAGCAGTGTGTGTGTGTGTGTGTGTGTGTGTGTGTGTGTGTGTGTGTGTGTGTGTGTGTGTGTGTGTGTGTGTGTGTGTGTGTGTGTATTTTGCAGAGTAATACACAACACTATTGGGAAATGTTGTGACTGATCAATGCATATCATTCCACAGTGGTAATAATCCAAAGGTGACAGATGCTATTTTAAAACAATATATTACACAAATCTCAAAGAAGCAACCCAGGGTGAAAGTTGCACAGTGGACATGCCAGCTATCTTAAGATTAACTCATTCAACTACACTTCACGACAGTGTAACAAGTCTCACCTACACCCTCTCATTTTATTTCTGAAACAAAAGGTTGAATTGGAGTGTGTTGGCCTACTCTATAAATGAGTGTAACACAACACACTAAGCACCTTACTATCATCATTAGATAATGACTGGTTTCTAATACTAACATTTTTTGTGGGTTATCAAGGTACATCATCAATTCACGTATGCCAATATTAATCTTCCATCTTACTTGTAAAGAACCTTGTTTGTACCTTTTCAACATGCACAGTTATTAATGCCCAAACATATTGCTTTAACAATCAATTCCATCCTCAGCAAAGCAGTAGAGTAAACAAATGTATCATGGCCTAGACACATTAAACTTATGCACCTTCTGCCCACTACTACCATTTTCAAATAACTTTCCCATCATTTTCAATCCCCCTTTCTATAATGTTAATTTCTGGAAAGACTGTGTTTTCCAAAAGGTGACACATTCTTTCTTTAGTCCCTCTCAACATCTTCCTTTTTCTCCTAAAATAATTCACTCACACAGCTTATTTTTCTGTTTACTCCACTAGCCTGTGCATTATACGTTTTTACTGCTAACATATTATATCAGCTTGCTAACAACTGTTTTAGTAATACATTTCCCAGAAGATGCTGCTCTCATTGATCAACCACCACTCTCCCACGCAGCTACTATCCATCTGGTGGCACCAAACAGAAACAGTACCCATTCCTCTAACCAGCAAACACTAACTTCTTTCACCTCACCTCTTCACCGACTATTTGGTGGCACCAAACAGATTTTTTCACCACACAATTAACACAATCACACCCCTCAGCTTCCTCCACTAACAATTCACAGTTCCAGCACACAGACTCTGAAGCAATTAATGCAACCTCCCTGCACCAATACACTTTTGCATTCTAATTACACTCCCACTTTTCAAGACAAATTTGGTGGCAGAAAACCGGTTCCGAACATAATCACCAACCACACCATTTCTTGTACCCAGATCTTTCTGGCCATCACTGTTCACTGTCAGTTAGATGCCAGAAACTAAGCTTTGAAACTCTCACCCCTTGAGTCCCCCTCAGTAATATTGTTCGTCCTGCACACTTCTTACATCTATTCCTTGTCATTTTGCTGGCAGCAGATAGGCATCACACCATCTTTCCCTCTTCCACTACCTATTACTCCCTTCAGTGCTCATTACCTTGATTTAATCCACATGCACCTCTTTCCCAGTAATGTCTTATTTTTCCATCTCTTATTCCATATGTTTCACTTCCACACTCGTCTTTGCTGCATCTAACCACAATAGAATAAAAAACGTTAGATATTGTCTTCACAGTTTCATTAGGGCAAACGTCTACCTTTAGTCGTTATCCCCACACTCAGGACATCTAATCACAATCATGTTCTGTTTAGTATAAGGGCTAGGAAAGTAATGTCTGTCATGACCTAGTATCACTAAAATGTTTTGAAGGACAACATGCTTTAATTTATGTTGATGCCAAGGACTGTCAATGGAGACAAAATTTGGAGGGGAAGTCCTCATACCAGTGCTGTACAATATTCTGACTCAACAGATATTAACTCTAAGAAACACAACCAATATCTGCATTAGTGGAACAAGAAAAAACATGTATCAGGTAACACATCACTAAACAAATTATAAAGCATGCAACATATTAATAGAAAAACAGATGCTACCAAGCTGCAGCACATTTAAGAAAGGCAGCAATGAGTAAAACTTACCACAAGTCCAAACTTTCTGAGATCATTCACTTAGTAAGGAAGTGAAAGAATTAGCACTGATGATATTAGATGCTTCGATTTTCTGTTGAGTTGGTAAACATCGTTAGCAATAGTGTTAACTTCATTTAATCAGTTATCCTTGTCTGAATATAACATAATTGTGGATGCTGCAAACAGCAAAGCTTACATTTAAGCTTTTATCAAGGAGGCTTTAGCAAAGACTAAACAAAAAGCACAATTGTGTAAAATCTTACTATAAGAGTAGATGCCCTTCTCCTCACTGTTGTAATATTCCTCACCCAAAGAATATCCTGCCAAGGATAGTCCAATGTCCAGCCAGCACACCAAAGCCCCAAGCACCTATAGGCATTGCACGTCACATGTATACTCCCCACGCAAGTTACAGGGCACAAAGTGAAACACAGATGCACCCGCTCAAAACTGGGATAGCCCCAGAAAGAAGAGATGATTCCCAGGGACAAGGAGAAACATGCATCTAAATGGAAAAAAAAAGAGAAGAGCCAGTCTGCCAGTAGGCCATGAAAAAACAAGGCTAGAACAGAGGGGGGAGGATTAAGGGAGCAAATACTGCAATAGTGAAGGGAAGGATAACTACTGTTATGGTAATATTTTGCACAACTGTACAATGTCCTTCCATATCATTGTTGTAGTATTCTTCACCCATGGGAGAGTATAAAAACTTAACAGGAAAGTTGTGGGGGAGGACAGCACAGAATAACCCTCCAGAAACACATGCAGGATAGCCCTGGCAAAGCCAGACCTGGTCATGGAAATAACATCCAACTTGTAGTGCTTAGTGAAAATATAAACATAGGACCAAGTAGCAGCCTTAAGTATGAAATTGTTATCCAGCCCCATGAAACAAGCCGGAGGAGGCAACAGCCCTAGTAGAATGAGCCTTTACTGATGAGGAAAGACATTTACCATGAAAAGTATAACAAAAAGAAATGGCCTTAGAAATACAGGAAGAGATGGTTTGTTTTGAAACAGCCAAACCCAAAGATCTGGGATGAAAGGAAACAAAACGCTGCTCAGATCTGTGAATAACTTTAGTTTTGTCCAAATAATATCTGAGCCTGTCTATGCATTTCCAAAGTGTGAAGAACTTTCTCACTGGCAGACTGCAGACAAGGGAAAAAAGAGGGAAGATGAATAAACTGATCAAGGGAAATCCAGAAAAGTACCCAGGAAGAGTAAAAAACAGCAATCCACAGCTTCGAAGCAAAAAAGTTTAATATGAGCCACACCAAACATAAACGCTTTTACAAATATCACTGCGTTTTCGTCAGTGTTATACAGACTTCATCAGATGCAGACAATCAACATTACATAACTTATATACTCCCCCTCATTATCCTATTAAGACAATGAAATAGTGCTTTTTTGAAGCCTCTTATGAAAAAAAAATATCTACTATGGAATACATGTGCAAAAAAACTTTTTCACAAATACATTGCGAATAAGAAAAAAATATTCTTAGCTAGTAGGAATAGGTGGATAGTTGGAAATGAATTTTCCAATTGTAATTATGCTGGGTTAGTTTACCTCACAAGTTTTGAAGAATGCAAGTCCTTTTATATAGGTAAAACAGAACATAAATTAAGGAAGAGGATTTATGAACAGTACCACTACATACAAATTAAAAAAAGAGACAAATGCGTTGTTCAAACACATAAGAATGCACACTATTCATTTTTTGTTTTAGAAGAGGTGAAGAAGGAAATAAGGGGGTGGGCTATGGGAAGAAAAAAATGAATACAGGGAGTTGAGGTGGCAAATATTTCCATAGTCCCCCTATTAAAAATGAGAGCAGCCAAATTGTAGCATGGGGAAACATAAAATTGTGTACACTTAATATGAGTAAACATTTTTTTTATTTTTATCAAGTTTTTTAACAATTATTTATTCTCTGCAATAAACATAGCGATGTACTTGTATAAATGAGAATTAAGTTATTAGGTAATAAAGTGTTAATTCCACTGCTATGATTAGAAAATGGGTGTAATTTTAAAGTAAGGCCACAAGAGGGTGGTCTTGTGTAGTATTGCACCACTTTGCAAGTTTCATTCACAAAACAGAGTTCAAATAAAAACACATTTTAGATATATTTGTCTTGTAAATAAATATTTGTTAAATGCATTTAAGTGTTTTTTTAATAGGTAGAAATTTATAGACAATTTTTAATTCATATTATGAATGTATTTGTGAAAAAGTTTTTTACACATGCATTCCTTAGTGGATATTTTTTTTCATAAGAGGCTTCAAGAAAGCACTATTTTATTGTCTTAATAGGGTAATGAGGAGGAGTATATAAGTTGTGTACTATTGGTTGTCTGCATCTGATGAAGTCTGTATACCAGGGATGAAAACGCAGTGATATTTGTGAAAGTGTTTATGTTTGATGTGGTTCATATTAAACTTTTGCTTTGAATTTGTGGATTGCTATATTTTACCCTTTCTGGGTATTTTTACTAGATTTTGTTACTAGTACTTTTTGGTACCTTGGTTTCAGTTCATTTTCGAGGTTTTTGAGTGATCAAGGGAAATCTCATAACTACCTTGGATTAGTATGGAGAGACACCCTGGTGTCTCTGTGGAAAACTAGAAAAGGGGAAATGGCTATGAGAGCCTGAAGTTTAAAAACTCTCTTAGCTGAAGTGAGAGCCAAAAGGAGAGCAATCTTTCAAGTATATTGTAAGGAAGCTATAAGCAGGCTCAAAAGGAGTCTTGAGTTTTTTTTTTTAAGAACAAAATTGGGGTCCCAAGAAGGTGAATAGGCTTCCTGGCAGGCCTAATATGGAGGCTACCTTTAAGAAACTGCTTGAGCTTGAATCTAGAAGCCAAAGGAGGATGCAAGGGCAGACAAGCAGAAAATGCTGACAGGTGAGCTTTAACTGAAAAATGTACTAAACCAGCAAGGAGTAAATCACACAAATAAGAGAACCAGGGGAACCTACACAGATAGGGGAACCTGATGGAGACAAAGGCACCAGACAGAAAATCTTTTCCATTTGGACAGATATGATTTCTTGGCCTCCTCAAAACCCAAAGCACATTTTCAGAAAAGAGGTGCCTGAAAATGATCACTGACAGTGTCAGTTTAAAAGTGGACAAGTGAAGATGGATAAGAGACCCCTTATCTTGTGTAAGATGATCCACCCGGTGAGGTAACTTGTGGTGATTGCCCCTGGCCAAGTGAGAAAGAAGGGGGAAACACTGTTGTCTGGGCCAAAGGATAGTCACCTGCAAGATTATGTGAAAGTCCTGCCTGATTTTGTGCTGGACTCATGGTAAGAAAGGAAGGGGTGGGAAGATCTACAGAAGCATCCCCTTCCACGGAAAAGACAGGGCATCTACTTTCCAAGCCAGAGGACTTGGGACTCTGGAACATAATAGAGGAAGTTGTATGCTCAGAGTGGAGGTAAAAAGATCTACCTTAGGAATACTCCACCGATGGACGATGTCCAGGAACACATCTCTGTGAAGCATCCATTCGTGAGCTCGTGTGCTGGACCTGCTCAAAAAGTCTTACACTAGATTGTGCTCCAAGGGAATGTAAACTACCTGAAGAGTCACTTGATACTGCACCACTAGACCCCAGACCTGACGAGCTGGTCTACAAAGAGGATAGGACCTTGTACCCCCTGGCTTGTTGACATGTCACATCACTGGTACTGCCTGTGAACATTCTGTGGGGCCTGGGAAGAAAGAGCTAATGAAAAGCCTGAAGAGCCAGAAGGAGAGCCCTCATCTCCTTTATATTGATGTGGTCTGACCTCTTATGAAGAGGCCAGTGACCCTGAACTTTGAGGGGGCTGAAAGAGGCATCCCCATCCACTGTCTGAGGAGTCTATAAAGAGCTCTTGAGTTTGTACTGGAGCTTAGAAAGGAAGTTCCAGATTGACAAAAAATTGATGAATCTACCACTGAAGCTTGAGCTTGAGACAGGGAAGTAGGGGTACTGGGAAGTCCAGGGGGTGGCACTAGTGGAGCCGCACTGACTTGAGGTACCACGGAAGCTTTCTCATGTGTGGCCTGGCCAGAGAGAGCATGGGAATGGTGGAGGTCATGAAAAGAAGACTGGAAAAAGGCAGTGAGAGACAGGGCATAGAGGGCTAGCAGAGATGTCAGCATAGGTAGAGTCTGAAGCCTGCAACCAAGGAAAATATGATCCTGAGAAGGTATCAGAGTTTATATCTGGAAGCAGACTCTTAACAGGGAAACAGTAAACTTGAGATCCTGAAGCACAGCATTGGGGGAAGAAGCTTGAATGAGCAGATTGTCCACATGGGAAAGATCTGAACTCCTCGCTTCCCGCAAAAGGCAGTAACATGAGTGAGGCAATTAGTGAGTACCCTTCGGGCAGTAGAGAGGCCAAAGTGCAAACCAGAAAATTGAAAATGCAAGGCAGAAACACAGAAATGTGAAAACTTCCTAAAAAGGGAATGGATGGGGATATGAAGGTAGGCATCATTGAGATCCAGAGAGACCAGAAAGGCCTGGGATAGAAAAAAGGGGAAATAAAGTCTGAAGAGACAACATCTGAAAGGAGGCAATCTTGAGAAACGTGTTAAGCCAGGAAAGATCCAGAATTGGTCTCCAAGTGCCCTCCTTGCTGGGAACCAAACACATTGTGGAATAAAAATCCCTCCCTCCCTACCTGGGAAGAGGCACAGCCTGAATGGTGCCCTGAGCCAAAACAGAATGGAGCACCTCTGGAAAAAGAAGAAGTTGTTCCTGAGGAAGTTGAGGAATGCCCAAAAACGAGTATCCAATAGTTTGGCCTTAATGTCATCAGGCAAAGCCTGGAGATGAAGCCAAGAATAAAGCCTTATAACTGACCCAAAGGCAGCAGCCCTGGAGGAGGCATCAGCTGCATCATAGCTGCATTTAATAAAATGTCAAACCATTTGGGAGGTACAGTCCAACACGAAAAGAGCAGAAGGCTTCCCCTCAATCAGGAAGGTCAGAAACTACTTTGGAAACCTGAGAAAGGAGGGTCAAACATAACTGTTCATATGAGTCTTGTAACTGATAGCACGAAAGGATAAAGTGGCAGGAGTGTAAAAGCTTTTGCCCAGTCGCTGCATACCCTTACTATCCTTATATGAAGAGAGTAACTTTGTAGAGGACAATAACCTGGAGTGCTTGTTATTAGGGTCAGCAGAAAGGCATTTACAAAAAAATGTACACTCCTCAGGCACTTTGCAATATCTATCATGTTTCTTGGGTGCAGAAGGTTGAGAATCAGGAGCCACAGAAGTTGCCAAAAAAGTATCCAGAAGGGCAGCCAGAACAGAAGGAACAGCTGATGGCTTAGAAAAGTCCATATGGACGAGCTCATAATACCTTTTTTTGAATGTCAGAGACTTGAGAACAAACCCACTTAAAATACTCCATCATGCGATCAACAGTATCCCCAAAGGAGAGTTCCTCCAGAGGGTAATCTGGACTAATAGAAACCTCTTTCTGTAAACATTAGTCCAAGGTTGAAGGAATTTGAGAAAAGTAAGCCAGGGACTCTTCCCCAGAATCCAGATCCTCATCAGAAGAATCCAGTTCCCTGGGTCTTTTAAGAGGAGTGGAAGACCAGGGAGGGGCAGGAATAGAACATCCCTTGAGGAGGCTTTAATGCTATTAAGCATTAAATAGCCCCTGAGTAAAATCCCACCATTCATGTTGGGGATCCTTAACTACAAGAAATATGCTTGGTTTTCTGTTTCTTTTACTACAGGAAATCCACACAAAATACTATTGAAGGGTCAGACCACTGATGACATTCAATAAGCATAGTAGGAATATCCTCCATAACTAAGATCTGCAGAATCCCTCTTGGTCCCTGGGTTATAATCAGCTGAGGTTCCCCTTTAACATCAGGGGCAGATGTCACTAAAGCCTCTGAGGATGTGTGAGAAGTCGAGTCCATGTTGGCCTCCGACAGGGTCAAGGCAGAGAAATCCAAACCAACCACTGGATGATCCTCTGGGGTTTCATTACACTTGAGAGTGCCAATTGTGGAGGCTGGACAGCAGCTGTACAAGACCTAAGTTTTTTGGCCTTTTTCTTTGCAGATGGCTGACCCTCGGGATGGGTATATTCTGTCAAAACACCCTCAGCCAACAGCTTAAGACGTTGGTTTTCAAGGTAAATAGATAAAGAGGAGAGATGACTAAATAAGGTCTTAGGAACAAAAAGCCAGGCAGATAGAACACTACATATGGTCACGGGAAGCACCCAAACAGAAAAGACACTGGTTGTGACAGTCTTTCTGGGGAATTTGCCTCCCTCACTGACATTTTTCCTTTCTGGATGGCAAGAGCCCAACACCACTAAAGAAAAAGAGAGATAAGAGGCATTTACCTGAACTGTGGCTTGGAAACCAGCACAGCAGAAGGGCGTTTAGAATGACTTCAGTGATAGCATTTGGACTGGCAGCAAAGACATTCTGAGTGTGTGTAGGTGTGCATCCATACGTCACCTCTATGCCCTTTGTCTTTCATGGGGAACACATGTATGACATACGATGCCCAGAAGCACTACAGGCCCTGGCCACTGACTGGACGTTGGGCCATCCCTGGCAAGAGATCCCCCAGGTAAAGAACACTGCAACCGTGATATAGAAGGATATCTGTAGGTCAGGCCCAGATTATGTTCCTAGAATTAACATCAATGTTTCCAACAAAAAACTACCATGTTTGTTCTGTTTTAGGAGCTGTTGAATCAGAGGTATGTACCAGACTACTGGAAAATGGCACACAGTATGCTAATAAGTAAAGGAGGAGGTAAACATCAACTTTCAAACTACTGTTTAGTAGACCTCACACTTCTTACAGGGAAGCACTTTGAATGCACCCTTTTACCAATATTCCACCGGTTAGTTATTTAAAACAGGACATCTTTAAAACTAGTCTCATTAATTCTAGATCTTGTCTTTTAAATCTCATCCAGCTTTATTGTAATGTTACTTATGCACTTGCTGTAGGCTTTTCTGATGACACAATATATTTAGACTTGTCCAAGGCCTCTGACACTCTACCAAACAAAGGTATCTTAGACAATCTTATATAACTACAGGTTACTCCATCAATAGCACTTTGGATCAAATACAATGTTTTGAGTGAAAACTGATTGAAAGCTTTCTGATCCAATGTAAATCAAGTGCAAATACACAGGCTCCCTTGCAGGCCCCATTTTTGTTCAGTCATGAAGTTAATAGATACTAACAGCACTGTCTGGTGTTTCAAAATACTAAATGACTAAACTGGACACCATTATTACAAATGCAGATGATCAAGGGGAATAACACAATTACCTGAGCAACTGTATGAATGGACTGTTACCAACAGCCACATTTTCAATACAAAAAAAAGTTCTGTTATGCATTTTAGTGAACAGAATAATCACTGCCCCCATAGCTTTCAATAACTGTATTCTGGACTGCATAACAACCAAAAGAGATCTACATGAAAGCACAGTACAAATTTGATTTCTCAGTTAATGTAAACAAGATCATTAAAAGTTATGGCAAACACTTGCTAATATTTGCTTCCATGTCATTAAATGAAAACTCCACTTTAGAACTAAATGTAGTGCACCCACAGGTGTAGCTGAAGTAGATATATGTTCCCTCCTACCTGATTCTGGTGTCACCCCTATAGGCCCAACACCCCAAGGTGGCAAGAATGACAGATTCTATTCTAGGTGACACATCTAGTTAAAAAGGCAATGGCACAACCACAAACAAATTATTTCAACAGTGCACCAGTTAACAATAAGGCAAGATGAGATATGCATGCAATGTAAACATACATTCACCCTCTTCCCCAGAACGCAACAGAAAAAGGTCTTGGCATTCAAACATGCACAAAGAAGGCAATATCAATGAGCAGTAAAGCTTTATAATGCAGCAATACAAACTTGGGAAAAAATGCAATGTCATTAAGCAATAAAATAGTTTATAATAATACAGATATGAGAAAATGCACCTTCATTGAGTAGCAAAATTCTTGAAGGCAGCAGTCCTAACACGAGCAAAGTGCAATGTCATTGAACAATGAAGATTTATAATGCAACAATACAAATATGAGAAAATGCAATGTCATTGAGCTAACACCCTCAACCCCCCTTGATTAATTCTAAACAAACCAACTATGAAACACTCTATTATACCCTGTTCACTGGCCAGTGACTACTTAACAGTCTTGCTGCCGGCATGATGGGGCCCAAGTTGGAGCTGATATGGATTCCAGTTATTTGTAATCCACAAAGCATTTGGGGGGATCCACAATCTTATAAAAATGTAAAATGATGGCCAGAGCCAATCACCACTCCGTCGAGAATACCCTAGTGGCCAGTCACTATGGTTCCTCTGATGAGAAAAGTAAAAAAATCAGCTGCCGGAACTTTGGTAATCATCTATGCTTCTCTGTACTAGGCCCAAAGGAACTCCTTTTCTTGCTGAATCATATGCAGGCATGGAAGTACTGGTTTCAGACTTGTCTATTGATTCCACAAAATACCATCATCCAGGATTTCAGCAAAAGATAGACACAATTTGCTATTTCACTTCCCTGTCCCAAAGCACTAGAAAAGAAAATTCAGTCATGCTGCAAGGCCCTTTTTCCCTTCAGCTCCCTGTATCTGTCTTCCCTCCTTCAGCTAGTATCTCAGTCTCCTCTTTCACTTTCGAAATTGTCTTTTATATTCCTGAAATGAGCTCCACCTTGTGGTATAAGGAAAAAACTGCAGTATATTACTTCTACAATGAAATGCAGTGGGGGCAACATAAAAAAATCTATTTTTTACTCTAGCTCTATTTTCTGAGTTAATGTAACCTCTCAAAATCACTCCTCTTCTTTTAGAATTTTATTTTTTTTTTTTTGTAAAATGGCTATCAGTGCCAGCCCGGCACCCAACTTTCCACAGAAGGCACAAACTCAGCATAATGACTAAGTATCCAAAAGTTGTATGCCAAAAATGCTTTGGGAACTATGTAATATAATACAATATATACAGACAGCAAGTTGCAAAACTCAGCTTGTACTCAATTTATTATCAGCTCATCAGGTATTAATCAGTCTTACTGTTTAAGAAGTTTTCCATGGACAAAAATTTAACTATGCTGGGAATTAACATGAATGAGCAACTCTATTAGACTATATTTTTTAAATAAATGTCCTTCATAATCATAAACATATTACTTCTAGGGATTATTTTATTAATTTACAGAATTTATTACCTCTCAATAATTACTAAAACCTTATTCCTGCTTGTATAAGCCTTAAAGATGCACCCCTCTTACTTTCCCCCATTCTGCACTAACAAACCCACATTCATTACTTTGTCTCATCAGGTATAGATACCTTTTCACACATAACAAGTACTTCCACATTTCATCCTCTCTCTTCTCCAGTTTTATCCCTCCTGTATAATTCATGTAATATTTAATCACTTCCTATACAAACTCTTATCCAGCTTTTACTGAATTTTTGGCACAGCTGAATTGAACGTTGGGCATCTTAACGAATCGGCCAACACTTTTTAATATGTTTCTCCTCATCCCTTTGAGGAAATCATTAAAACATCTTATTTAAATTATAAAAGCTTTCACAACAAAACAGGAGGACTAGATGTTTAGTTCACTTAACAGATTACAAGTATGTTATGCTACAAATGGAGACACATAACTGCCTGAGTTAGTCTACCAAAATAATTGATATAATTTTAATACTGGGTGTGGTTCTATATTCCATATAAAAAAAGAACTCCAAGCTTTGACAACTACATTGTCTGCCTCTCAGACATCAACCCAATACAGACCATGACTAAAAATCTCATTAGAAGGACACACCAGTCTTTTTGTGGGATCCTTCTCTGAATTCCCTCTGCATCTGCCCATGCACGATTCAATGTGTTGTGTGAGGACTAGTTCCTTCAGTGTTTGAATGCAACTTTATACTTCTTTTTAACTTTAATGTTAACTATTATATCCATGTTGTAAATAAGCTTCAAGTATGTTTATTTCACAACTTATCTTTAACTAATCAGGTCCTCTGTATATCCCTTATCCGCACCCCTTGATACTCTTACTGACCTCTTCTCAGCCACATTGTACATAGCTGTTTTAATACAGATATCATCTCCAGCTCTCCTCCTGACTACTTTATTTTCAAATGACCAAAAAGATGTGCATTTAAAGAATAGTGTCACAAGTGAACATTCAGTCAAGTTAGTTTAGGCTTAGACTCGGTCTCTCCTTTAGCAGATTAAGGACTTCAGCAATGGTATCACCCTTTACTCCTAACTTCTTCCTATACAAGACATTTTATGGTCCATCAAAAAGTAGACAGTATGTGGTTCACAATGCTCTAGCATTCCCCTGAATTCAAAAATCTGAAAAGTTCTAGAGAAAAACATTGGCATTTCTGGAAAGTTACAAATACCGCCTCGCATTTTTCCTCAGCATCTCCAGTGAGAACTCAAAATTTTTCTGGATGAAGTTAAAAAACAACAGACACACTAACAGTACTTCTAATCATACAACGTACTCATAAAAAACTCTATCTTGCTAAGAAAACGAATTGCTCAAAAACAACTTCTCATTTCCTAACCTAGCTGACCTGCACCTAACTACCTTCAACCCTCAACAGCACCTGCACTTAACTTATACTTCAAGCCACTCTGAGCTAATAACATCTACTGGTACCCTACTCCAAAACATCTAACCCTACTCTAAAAGGGGAGTTCTCCCTTTAGGAAACATTCTCATGAAACTTGTACATAAGCAACTGCTAACCCCAATCAAGACAAATGGATACTTAGCCCGCAACCAATGAGACTCTGGCCTAGTTTTAACGGAACCATAAATTACTTTTAACAAATGAAACATGGCCAAAGGATTACTTAGCAGTGCCCATTTGTCTCCCACTTAGTTGCTCACACATGCTTCTTTAATCAACTAACCAGTTTAGGCTTCAAGACTTTCAACTGGATTAAAATTATATGACTTGCAGACTATTCCAAATCTTGTATGTCAATTACCTTCCATCTACAATTCATTTACTTTTATTTGTTTAGGATTTGTTTGCTGGGATAGTCTATCTGGGATGTCACGTATACCCCCTTTCAGCAGAAACTTGGAGAGAAAAGTTTCTCATTAATGAGAAGACACTTGTAACTGAATAAAAGCAGTGTGTATTGGAACACTAATGCAAATATATAGCCACACTGCACATCTATAAAAGGTAAATATATTAATTGTAGTTAATTTAAGAGATATACTACACTGAACGTTTACAGGAAAAAGAAGAAATAGCAGGAGTGAAGGAAATAAGATATTAACAGGTGTAAAAATGAGCTGTGAAAAATATGTAATCCAGAATACAGAACATTATAAGTAGTTCAGAGTATTTGGTGACACATATACAGTTAGTTTATCAGGCTGGTGCATGGCATGAGTATAGCCATGGTGTGGTTTAAGTGATCTTTGTGGAAGGGAGGATATTTGCTTTATTTGGGGGGGTAGAGTTCCATATTTTTGTAACATACCTGGATTATAAATTATCTGATATCTTTAGACTGTTGTATCACAACATCTTATAATGAGTCGCACTTTTTTCACTGTTTAATAACATTTCCTTAGGCCTTCCTAAAAATAAAAAAAATACCCTTTAAAAGTTATAATCTCCTTCTTCAAAGCTGCAAAGACTCTAGTCATAACATTATCATCTAAGATGATTTCAACAAAAACGTACAACACTTCTCCAAAGACTTATTGTACAATTCCATAAAAGCAATGACTTTGGCACCTTCAGTGGTTTTGTTCTGCAACTCCCCACAAAATCATAGACGATTTCATAACACCAATTCATCAACTGATACATAAAAGGACTCTGCCACTCTCCTTGACCAATCATAAATACAATGATTTAATCAGCTCAGATGTATTCCGTCATCTTAAATCTGCCCATAGGCAATTCAGTCATCTCAGGCCAAACACAGAGTATTCAAAAAACAGAACTATCCTAATCCCTAAAGCAGAACACTCACGGAGTCTAATCTCACAAGAAAACTTTCACAATACTCTCATCTTCATAAAGACTTAAAACATATTTCATAAATCCTGCTGACACTTACCACACATCACTGCATTGTTCTTCTAAGTCCTTCCAGGTATGCAAAGGGCTACTTTTTATAGGCTCATTGGGGCCTTCATAAGCCTAGCCGAGTATCCCAAATGTATCCCACAAGTTTATGTGCCTTGGAGGTTATTGTAAGGGGTATATGTAAGTTAGGACAAAATTTACAGGCTGCCTCTGTCCATTAAAGACATAGGTGCTAGAAACAGGGTATATTTTAATTTCTTATCCACTGGTCAAGGTTTCTGTTGAATAGGGTTAGGGAAATGTTCTGTTTCACATGTATGGGAAGTCTGTACCAGAGAAAGAGAATTCTGTTTGAGTGACATACCTGCCCCATCAATATGTCCTATTTATGTTGCAAGCTGACATCAGGAACTAAGCCAGTTATTGGTTGATCAACTTATGTTCACATTCTGACATAATCACTGGTGAAGGTAAAATGCTGCTCAATCATAGACACATACCAGACAGGGGCACATAGCCCGAGAACTCTACAGTCACTATCTTCACATAGTCCAGAGAGGTATGTCTCAGGTCATTTACATCCATATGAACCAGGACAGAATCATACAGGTAGTTGTGGTATAATGACTTGAGTGTATTGGTGATTTGGCAGATCCTGGCCCCTGACAGACAACTGACCATGATTTTCTCCTTATTCAGCCTGGTGAGCAGGACATCTGTATGTCTCACAATGGAGTCTCCTGCGACTAAAATACTGGACAGTGTGCTGGCTTGCCTTATGTGCTTTGTAGTTGAGGCTCCAAAGGTTATGGCTGTATGTGTTGTATTAGATGTTGTTCTGTTGGACTGCTTTTGAGGTTGCTGAGGATTATTTTTGTAGGACCAATGTCTAGGAGGCCTTTGGGGTTTAAGAAAGTTGTTTTAAGTGCCTATGTTGGTCTAGGTGTTGGGTCACTGCTATGCACGTTGGGTGTCATGCGTATATATTACTGACAACTTGATTGTTATTTTGAATGCCTTTGTGTGAGTCTTGCTTTCAGTGATATTATGTAATTACATCTCTCACATGCTAAGTATGTTGTCAGTGAACACAAGACAATTCCTACGTTTTCTTAAGTTGCCAATATATACTAAGCTGGGAGTGAAGAAACTGTGAAAGTGCCCATCCGTGGTGTCAGAGCTTTTTTAGGTGAACTACAAATGGATGATACTCCAGATGTGTACAGTAGGCTGACTTAAGTTTTGTGAAGGCAGAAACTACAGCTGGACTGTGTATAACTGATTTTGTGCAGCAGTGCTCCTCGGTGCACAAAGCTGTTGCTCTTTGTGCATCTGAGTACTGGGTAAAGTTATAGGCTACGTTTAATAGGGAAAATTTAGTTTCCAAGTGCGTGTGTCTATACAAGCACTGCTAAATGCTGCTGTGAGACAAGCAGTAGAATTTATAGACTCAAAGAAAAGTGATTAAACTAACTAAAAAAATACTCTGGCCTATCTCACTTTTAGGCTCCCTGTGTGTTTTCACACTCACACTAGAATACCTTTCTACTGCCACTAGAATTTCAGTCCTAGGCTTCTTGATATAAAAACATACTTCAGTTAGCCAAAAATAGAAAGGTACCAAAAACAAATCAAACTAACAGCTAATGACAACAATTAATTACAGGGTGATTCTAAGTCAGACTAGCCAGCAATAAGGAACACACTTTGAAAGTACCTTAAAGTGCAATAGCAGCAGCTAGACCAAGGACAACTAAACACACTTTATATTGATAAAAATACAGAAAAATACAATAAATAATTAGAAAATGCAGCAGCGGTCTTCAGAAATAATATAATGTTCCTCTGTTCCTTCTCTCATCTGCAGCAAAATAGAAGCACTAATCCCACACTGATTCCTGAAAAGTACCTTCCAAGCTCTCCAGTTATTGATAGTCTAGTCCCAGATGTTACAGATTTCAAAAGTAAGCTGGAAAGAAGAGAGCAACAATTTAAATATTCTGTATGCACTAAATGAGTGGGGTGATACGAAAAATAGGCTAACACAGGCTTTAAGAGTCTGACTGGAAAGCCTTCAAAATTTAATCTTTCACTACCAGTAGAACGAGTAGATGCAAAGATGGGAAGCTTCCAAAGCTAAATTTAAGTTGGGACGGACAACTCAAAAGCCACCAAGTTTAAAAACCACAACAGGAAATGGTGGGGGGAGTGCGAAAACATCAGGCCTACAGATTTCTAAAAACAGGAAATCAAAGCAGTAAATAAAACCAGAACAGACACTGCAGATAGCAGATCTAAATGGCTAAAAAAAGTTAAGTACAGATATAAAGAAAGAAAAGAAAATTACTTTCCTTGCTTATTTTCTGTTTTTCAAACTCCAGCACAAAGCCAATTAATTGTCTGTTTGCAAACATAGCCCAAACCTTATTGGAAAACCTTCTGTACATGCTGCAACAATTTATAAACTGTTCTTCCTAGATCTTCGACCCCCTTCATAAATTATCTGTCCTCACTCGTCATTAGCCCTTAGGAAAATACCTGGCTAAGACTACAGCTTTATGCCACATTTTTAATCTCATGCAGTAAGGAAGCTTTCTCCAAACTTGTCCCTGCTTAAAGGCAATACCTGTCTGCAGATATCAGAAAGACTTCTAGTATTTTACAGTTTAGAAAGTTCTCTCAAAAAATATCTGAATCCATGCAGTGTAAATGCTTCTATGTCTGCTGCAACAAATTCACTCCATTTAAAGTCCAACTTTTATTTGTTTCTTAATTCTCCGTTCTCCGCCCTTCATGTCATTCCCAATTCTCTACTTAAGCCATTTAAATTTTACATTACATGTAAGCACTGCAAACTTATTGTTCCATTTATAAATACCTTAGAGTCCAAATCATAGCTGAAAATGGTAACTTGACCAACCCTTTCACCTCATCAACAAATGTTACATAAATAAACAAACTAAAGTTACTACTGTGTTTTGGCTTCAATAGCCAGTAAGGTCTCTTAAATCTTCAGAGAAACAAGTATGCATTTTTATTAATTTCAGTCTGAATATACATAAGCCCAACCTAGTATATCAAGAAAAAGTCCCGCTGTGCAAGTCCTAGCTACCCATAACAGCAGAGGCTTGAATTTTTTCACTGCTGCAGTAGCTTATGGGTAGCATCCTGCCAAGGACAAAGCACCTGGCCAGCTTGCCAAAGCTCCAACTCCACTCCTTCTCACTCACTCTGATTGCTGATATACTTCCCTCCAATAAGGGTGCAGTCCATCAGCAACCAGAGTGAGGTAAATCTTCAGGATTTTACTGCCCCAAGAAAGGAAGAAATATTTATCCAGAGCCAGCAACCATCAATCAAAAGTCACCATAAAAATCATCCAGACAGCAGCAGCAGTTGTAACAAATAAGGTTGTGTCCCACCTCAACTATCTACAAAGGGGGATGGTGGGTGAGTGCGGTTACTGGAGTAGTGAAGAAATTGGAACATCTGCTGTGATTGGTAAGTTGCACAACTACTATGTTCTTCATTTTCACTGCTGCAGTAGCCTATGGGTAGATTCCCAAAGCTTACCGTACCTGGGAAGAGGAAGGATAAGGCTCCAGGAGCCCCTAGAGAATGGTCCTACCAAAAAAAAAATCAGTTTTGCTTTGTGAAGGTATGAAGAGAGGACCAAGTTGCTGCCTCTAGAATACTTCGAGTCCACCCCTTTCTAGTTTGCCAACAAAGAGGAAAAGGCCCTGGTAGAATGTGTTAATAAAGAAAGTTTGGCAGCTGCAGCAGTGCTCTTGGCATTTTTTTGAGGAGAATTCCTGGTTTTCCATTTTGGAGCAAGTGGTTTTTGTACCTGGTCGAATTGCCTTAACTTTGCATGGAAGTTATATCATGGTGGGAATAGCCAAAACAATAGCAGAGGACAGCCATCTGGATATAGGATCATAGGAGGTTACTAGGCTATTGACCTAGAGGTAATTTCAAGCCTAGCCATTTCATCCCAATGTAATACTGTAGATACTCTAGTCAATACCCAAGATTGTATTTAGTAGTGACTGCCCATGTCCAGGAAGGTTGTGGGCACTATCCCCGGTAAGAATTTACAGTGCCCCATCCACTCGTCCAGGTTCCTTTTGAACAGTGTCATAGAGGTGCTCTGCTTTACATGAATTGGCAGCCTAGTCTAAAGACGCGGATGTCAATGGGAGACAAATCTGTCCCTCCAGCACATCCTATTCAAGTCGCAGACCATATTTAGGTCCCTGGAACAGGTAGCTCTAATCCCATTTAATTTACAGATGTGCAGCAAATTCATGAAGTTTGGGTCAGAGATTGCTCTGTAAGCCAGGCATAAGTCTCCCCTAAGAAGTCAATACAGTACTGAGTATAGTGGCATGGACTTTAGTCAGTCTGTGTAAGGAACGTGCTGGAGTCCCTTGATCTTCTTAGTTAGAAACCTCTGAGGTATCTCCAGTTACTGCAGGTGACCTGTACGGTACATGCCGAAAGGGGCGTTATACTTAATTATGGGCCTGATTAGTGACGAGTCTTAAGAGTTTATAACCTCCTTTGCTGTAGAGGCAATGCCTTTGCTAATCAAGTGTATTACATAAAAAGCCTTCCTTACTACAGTAGACACATGCTGGTCAAAATGAAGGTCATAGTCTACTTGTGATCCCAGATCTGTTACCAGTTCGTAAGTACATAGGGTATTGTTGTTTATTTGATAGCATAAAGGGACATTATTTTTACTGAAGGGAATGATGATGCATTTCTTTGCATTCAGGTTGAGACCGTGACTAAGACACCAGTCAGTCTAAGTAAGACCCTCCTGAACTATACTGGCATCATTTGAGAATTCAGTAATTGTACATAGTTTGCAGTTATCCACAAACCTGGTCAGCCACAGACCCTTAGTTTTGGCCTGAACTTCTGAGAAGCATATACCAAATAGTAGGGGGTCCAGCAATGACCCTTATGGCACCCCGCTGGTGACAGGTCTGCTGGTTGATGTGGAGTCACCCACTTTGATAGTGTGTGACTGGTTTGTGAGCCAGTTGGCAACCCTTCTTACAACAAAGAGGTTTACATTCAATTTGTTAAGTTTATCAGTAAGCAACGAGTGTGGGATTGTGTCAAAGGTTTTTGCCAAGTCGAGGTATGCTGTGTGCACAGATTTGCCCTTGTCAATGGCCCAGGTCACATTTTCAAAGAAATCCTCAAGGTTTAACAGGCAGGATCTGTCCTTGACAAAGCTGAATTAGGTCGGATCCAGGGTTTGGAGGTCGCCTATGTCTTTATTTATGAGGTCCATGATGATATGTTCCATGGCTTTACAGATGAGGCCAGTCAGACTTATGAATTTGTAATTTCCTGGGTCTGTTGCTAAGCCACCTTTGTGGAAGGGAATAACCCGCTGTTTTCCATTCTATATGAACAAAGCAAGTGGTTAGTCTGTGATTGACTAGGATACTTAATGGTAATGCTAGTTCATGTTTTAGTTTATGTAGAAGACAGCCTGGGATGCCATCTGGTCTCTTAGAAGCTGTGTTTTTTGCCTTGGAAGAGACTTTAATGACCTGATCTTTGGATATATAGGGTGGGGAGAAGTTGGGGAGAGGTTTGGGATAAGTTTGGAGGGGATAAGGGAGTGAAATTTTCACCAAGTCTGTCCGCTAGCAAGTTTGCTATCTCTGCGGGATGAGTGTGTATGATACCATTCATCACTAGTTCGGCACATGCTTGGGTCCTACCTTTTAGGCTACATACGTAGCTGTAAAAGGCCTTATGATTATTTTTGGCTGTAATTGCTAAGTTTTTCTCAAAGTAACCCTTACAAGATTTAACATATTGTCTTATTTGCCTGTTGAGACTGAGGAGGGTGCTTTTCCACTGTTGGGGCCTTGTCTCTGTTTTCTAAGACAGCAACTTTTGCGTTTGTTGTAAAGTTTGTTGATGCTAGATGTCCACCAGGGCAGCATTTTCTTACTTGAGGCTCTATCTTGTTGCTCTGAAATAGCCTGTTAGTCTGTTTAGACATGGGTTGACATTTCTTAGTCCCAGCTTAGGAAACAACAAGCAGTTTAACCTTCCTAAAGGATTTAGTTTTATCAAGGTAGTACCCAAGCTGTGTGCACATCCTGTGTATGTAGAATCTCTTCTCCCTTGTTTTTTGGCTTTGGGAAGAAAACCAGGGGATTGATGGCTTGATTCATGGTAGAAGCACCATTATGGTAGTAAAAACAGCAGAAACCAGGAAATGGCGCTCCAAAGAAGGAAAAAAAATAAATATTGTACAACAAAACCAATGTGCTGCTCCTGCAGGCAGAATAGTAACTCAAAATAACAAATAAACCAACTCAGTTATTTTGAGTTACTATTCTGCCTGCAGGAGCACCACGTTAGCTTGTTGTACACAAAAGCACCATTATGTTTTGACTTTATATTAAAGTCTGGTTGGAAGCTGACTTTGAGTGCTGGCTGTTTTGTATTTTGATTCATGGTAAACTCAGAAACAACTTTAGGCTTGAATGATTAGTGTGTAATGTAACCCTATCGCTGTGGAAAACCAGATAAGATTCACCTACCATGACAGCCTGCAGCTCAGATACTCGCCTTGCATATCTCAGAGCAACAAATACAACAGTTTTCCAACTAATAAGCTGAAAGTCAGCCTGACAGGCTGGTTCAAAGGGATCTAGAGGAAAATTTAAATCCCAAGGAGGAGGAGGAGAAATTTGCTTGTGAGAGGGTCTCGTGCTACACTCCCTTCATAAACTGTTTGACCACAAACATAGAAGAAAGAGGGGGGAATCCACAGGCAGACAAGATGAGAAGGCTTCAAGATACACCTTGATGGAAGCATGTGACAAGTTATCTTTAAGTAGCTCACACAAATATCTGAGAACCAGAAGTGCTACTTCCCTTTTGGGACCCATGTGATTGGCAAGGCTCAAACTACAAAATCTCTGCCATTTGCCACTACAAGACTTTCTAGTAGCAAGTTTTCTTGCCACCTTTAATACCTGCTGCATATCCTTGTGAAAAAAGGTGCCAAAAAGTTGCTAAAATTGAATCATCTAGGCTCTGAGTTGTAGTTGACTGATGTCGGGTTTTATCAAACTCCCCTTGTGCTGTGTCAGTAGATCCAGTCTGTGAAAAAGTTTGTGGTAATTGCTGTTGGCCAATTGCATAAGAAGAGGTAACTAATTATACCCGAGCCAAAAGGGAATCAACACAATGGATTTTTACTAATTCTTTCTGAATCTTTACAAGCATCTTGGAAATCATTAGAATGTCTGGAAAACCATACAGGCACTTCCTCAACCAAAGAAATGACAGAGCATCTGTTCTCCATGCTTGTCTGCAAAGCTATCGAAAACAGAATTTTTCTAGTTGTCTCTTTGTAAGGAGGTAAACAGATCTACTTAAGGATTCCCCAATATCTGGATCAAGTCCTGGAACATGCCTATATTGAGTTTCCACTCATGAAGGTCTGTCAAAGATCTGCTGTGTCTGTCTGCCACAATGCGTCACTTTGATAGAATGTAGGAAGCCCAAAGAGCCAAAGAATGCTGAAGAACTAATTCCCAAGCCATCACTGCCAACCGCCAAAGAAGTTATGAGTGTGCACCCCCTTGTTTGTTGAGATACCACATCACAGTGGTGTTGTCTGTAATCACCTGTAAAAGGCCCGTATACCACAGATGATGTAGAGATGTCAAAGCAAAATCACTGCTAGCATTTCCTTGATGTTTATGTGCTTTGGTCTGTCTGAACAATCACACAGACCTGCAACCCAAGCATAATCTAAAGAGTCTGTCTGGATGGACTGAACTGGAGTTGGAAGACAGAAAGGGAGTCCTGGATTGAGAGCCCTTTGATCACTCCATCACTGTAATTCTCACCTTATAAACCCCAGCACAGGAATCTGAAAGTCCAAGAGGTATAGATGCTGGGTCCAATAATTTTTGGGTACCACTGAGTTTTTCTTATAAGTAACTTGGCAACTGGTATCATGAGGATCGTGGATGCTATGAGACCTAGAATCCTGAGAAATTCTGTTTCAGGAGCCTGATGTTGAGAAAAACTCAGAAGGATATGCTGGTATGTTATTACCTTTTCTTTTGGAAGGAAGGGAAGGCCTTGTGATTGAGTGTAACCATCATACACCCCAACAAGAAAATCTCATGAGAGAGTGCGAGACAAGACTTTTGTAGGTTCAAGTGAAATATGAGATGCAACAGGAGGTTGGACATATTTGTTAAGGACTCCAAACAAATTTCAGAAGATTCTGCAGAAATAAGCAAATCATCTAAATAAGGAAAATATGGATGCCCTACAATCTGCAGTGGGCCACACCTGGGGCTAGACACTTTGTGAACACTCAGGGTGCAGTGGAGAGCCCAAAGGGTAATGCAGAGTACTGAAAACATGATCCAGATACAGCAAACCATAGAAGTTTCCTAAAACTGTGAGTAGTGGGTATGTGATGACAAGCATCTTTGAGATCCAATGTTACCATAAGGCAATGGCCCGGAATCAGTGCAAGCACCAAATCGAAGGTCAACATCTTGAATTTTAGAAGTTTCACATAAAGGTTGAGAAAAGACAGATCTAACACAGGTCTCCACATGTTTGCCTTCTTTAGTACCAAAAATATCCTGGAATAAAAGCTTTGCTCATGTGATTTTCAGGTACTGGATTTTGTGACATGCTTGCATCGCAAAATCACCACAGCAGATCTTAATATTCCAGCTGCTCTCTCTCAGTTTACCTCATCCCACTCCTTCAGCATTTCCACTTCATTTTCCACTAACTTCAAGCCAGAACAGCCTTCTGAGTAGCAGATGCTCAGGCAGCTGGATTTGCAGAATAGATAGACCACACTTAAACAACAGCAGAACAAGACCTGTGGCAGCCTGCACCATGGCACAAAGGAATAAAGCCCTGAACTTAACCCAGACAACATGGGTTCAATTAAAACACTGGAAAACTAAGGCACTGACACAAGACAATGGACAAGTCCATCTTTTGAGGAGGGCACTTGTTAATGTGTACCTCACGTTAGCTCTCCAAAGAAGGCTGGGGCTGAGCAGGGAGGCATTAGTCCAAAGGAGGTGGGAGTACCAGCTTAGTCTCTGGGGACATTAGGTGATACACCAGAGCACCCCATTCTATGTCTCAAGTAAGCATGTGGGAAGAGAAAACTGTTAGAGTTTAAAAAGAAAAAAAGACTACTGGCAGTAATACAATAATGTTCCAATTTCTTCAATCTCTTCACTGGCCTTGGATATGGGTTGAGATTAACCTGTGGGAGGCTAAGGTGGGTCCAGTAAACCAGGTGAATGAGGAGAGGACCTGGGGCAAGCTGATAGCTGTGGGAGCTTAAAAATAAAAAAGAGCAATATACGTAACACTTTAGAAACATAATACCAAAGTTTAATAACAAGACAGGAAAAATAATGTATCACCTTTATAGAGCAAAAAATACTTCAAATCCAAAACAGAAGAATACTTGGAACAATGCTTTGTAAGCTGATGATCTCTCTGTGGATGTTCTGAAGAGAAATATATATTTAAAAGGTTGGAAAATGGAGGGGCCTTTGGCATCAAGGATAGGCAGGAAAGAAGTTATAGGTACTTTTCAAAATGACACATTTGTAAAAAAGAAGATCCATCCTTTATTTATCCTTCAGGACTCTGACCACAGGTATTTTGACTATTTGGCAGATGAAACTTTTCCAGGTTGTCACCACTACAAAAACATCTGTACCTGGTTCAGTCCCCAGCAAAAAGCTGAGGTAAAATCCCCAAGAAAGCAAACAAGCAGAAGAGTAATCCAATAATATAGGGGGTTGAAGGTCTGCTCCTGAATATGGGCCTTGTTATATGTCTACCATTGTGGTAAGTACCCATAACATTTGTATAACATAAGAAGAGGTCAGCTTTTAGTAGCCCTTTAGACAGAGTCCCTAGCTAATCCTCTTGGGTGTCCACTCTGTGGGTACATGTCTGTTATAACAGTGGCTCCATGTCATGAACATGGACCCAGAGATGACATCCAACTTACAGTGCCTTGCAAAGATATACATGAATGACCATGAAGAGACAACACAAACAAAAGTCAATGGAGCAGAATGAGCTTTAGGGTCCATATTTACTATAGCAAATAGAGATAAAAGTTAATCGACTACCCGTCAAGGGTCCATTTTCTGAACTCCCTGCCTGGCCATATTTTGGAAAATGATAAAAAAGCTGAACAGCCTTCCTGCAGGGACCAGTTCCAGCCATGTAATATTTGAGCCATGGACATTCATACAATGAAGAAGGTACTCCCCCTGATCAGTATAAGGAGGAAATGAAAGTGGCACATTAATTGGCTGGTTTAGACTGGCTTCCATTACCACCCTAGACACAAATGACACAACTAAAAAGTAAAATGCTGAGTAAGGTGATTACATTTGGTGGGAATTGGGGGGGGGGGGCTTCAGTATAATCATTTATTTATTAATTGCACTTGCTGACATTGAAAGTCTGACTGGACAGCATCAATTTTCAGTGAAGGCCTGAAGAGAAAAGCTTCATAAATATGATAGAATTGTGCATAGATGCATACATATAAGGATTATCAGTATCAGTGGTAGCTGGTAACTTCAAATCAAAGGAGGGCTGCAGGAGACAGCTGAATGAGTGGGGGCAAGGGGAAGGGGTGTGGCCAACTAGAAAGACTGGGACTTTAATTATATACTCTGCCTAGGTACCACTGCCAAACCATCATTATGAGAGTCCAATCAAGACAAAATGAATTGTAGAAGAAACAAAATATTTCAGTGCATTGGCTACATGACAGCTTACTTAATATCTAGATGGAAACAAAAGGTTGCAAAACATGCAGAAATAAATTACTTTTGAAATGGATTACTGGAATGCCAGTCAAAATTAAGCATAAAAAAAAAACAAGCAGCACTCAACTCAAGCTACTTCTCCTTGCACTGCAGTTCTAATTATAATTTATATTTAGCTTTATAAAAGTATCAAGTAACATGCTGAAAGTAGCAATCTCTGTGATACCCACACTTGTAAAACTGTTTCTTATCCCAAAAAGACCTGCTGCCTGACAACAACTATCTACTTGTTTCACGGGAAAAATATGATTAAAGTAAAAAATTAACAGCAAACAAGAAACACGCTCAAGTTAAGTGCTTAAAGTATTACTGCACAGGTTATGGACCACACATGATAGATTGGCATTCTGTGTAGTTTACAGGTAAAGCCTGCAAAGATGACTGCAAGTCTCAAAAAAATTTTATGAGCATCTGAAAATACTGTAATCCTGTCCTTTATTACAAATACTGTCACATGCATTTCAGTACCTAAGGCTTATATGCTATCTAGTTATGTAAATATTCTCTGCATGGCAACAACAAAAAGGATTTCAATGTTGGTAATTCTTTAACAGCATGCTTATTAAAGCTTACTTGCATCTTACAGTCTCAGACAAGCTTACCTGATGATCATTAAAGCATTGCTACTTAAACACAAAGCAACAGGCACTGCAACGATATGCATTTTCTGAAAGAGAAGAAACATAAATCAACAGTATAAAAATATGACAGAAAAACAGAACATTTTGTAAAATCAAGGACAGATGAAAAGCCACTGTAGTATTTGTCTCTACCTTGGATGGGGGAATACTCTGCACACTTACACTACATAACTGCTCCTTGCCTTGTTTGGACACATCCAGAGTCACTATGGGGGTGAGTGAGGTGCAACAAGTATGTCACAATTTGAAATGTCTCTGGCTGACAGTGATGGCCCTGACACATTTGTCATACCTCTCAGCCTCAGAGCAAGAAATCTGGACAAAGCCATAAACAGAAGTGGGACAAAGGCCCAAAAATAAGGACAATTTTTTAAATATTGCTCTTATAAACTTAGAAAGATAATAGAATTGTAGGTCTTACATTAGTATGCATTTTCTGAAGGGTATAAACTCTGAAACTCAAATGTCTGTCATTATTTTTTAACTTCAATCTTTAATAATTTGCCACTAATTTGCCAGAAAATTGCAATGTTATGAAAACCAGACCAAAAATGTGATGCAAAAATATAAAATAGCCACACAATACAGCTGGGAACCTGTCAAAGAAGAGACACTTTTTTAATATTAGTACTGTTAACTCAAGCAGCTGACAAAATAAGAGAATCTACATGCATTTCTGAAATTAAAAGTAATCTATAACTCTGATCATTATAATTATTTATTAATTGTAAACCCTCCATGTTTTCTTCCAAATTTGCCATTTTGGGAGGATTATTAGGGGAGAACAACATTTTGAGCCAAAATTGGGGACAGTTGAGAGGTTTGGATATACCTAATTCTATAAAGTGATTTATTTGCGCGTATCTCTCATCCTGTTAACACAGGAAATCTGGACAAGGCCAAATATACTGGGGGAATATACAAACAGAACTAAAAATTGCTCTTGTATAAACTTAGCTGACAGAACAACAGATATTGCTTTAGCATGCATTATTCTGAAGAGTATGAATTCTGAAACTCAATGTCTGTCATTATATAGTGACTTCATTCCTAAATGATTTGCCAGAAAACCACAAATTTTATGATGAACAAACCAAAAATAGGAAGCAAAAATCTATTCATTCTGCAAAAATCTGGGCAGTTAAGAGGTATAATTCAGCTGGGGCTTTCTGAGTTTGCTACCCTTCCTCCCTCACAAAATCATGGTCGAATGGGGCCTCCCCCATGCAGCTATTCCAATGTCCCATTACTTGGCCGTTTCTCCCTATTTACCATAAACACTGTAATGTGCATACTGCTTTACTTCTACGATGATTTGGATTTCATTTGAAAGTTTCATTTTACATTTTACAACACAAACACTAATAGACATCTGCTAAACAAAGCAATGCAGTCTCACAATGAAAATAGACTTAGCATTAAAACTTCTCTGCCCTTGAAACTCACATTCATTGAAACAACATTGAAACCCACATTCAAAGAAAATACATCTGGCCAGTGGCAGATAAAGATTAACTTTGGGCTGTTTTCAAATCATAGGCCCCTTGCACAGGAAACATACATGTGTTCTTTGATACACCTTCCTGATTGTATTAAATTATATTCCTGGTATAATACAGTACAGCTGTTAGAGGGTGTTTTCAATTTATTGTATTGAACATTTTTCCAGTAAACAATTAAATAAAATGCATGCACCAATAATGACAAAACTGCCCAGTTCAGAACATTTCCGTCATAAAAGTCTACTCAAGCTTCTACAATCTACCAGTATCAGTAAATATGCATAATCTTTGCAGAAGTAAAAGTCATGTAAATAATTCCACATTAAAGAGATCTGTAACTAATAAAGAGGTTATTGCTAGCAAACAACTTTATATTTCATTGTTTCATCTACAAATAAAGTGCCTGTTGCCGTTGAGGAATAAATTCCCTATGTTACATTAAAAAAATGATAAGCTAGTAATATTGCAACAGGGAATGGATGGGAAACTGATAACAGCTTCATCGTTACTAGGTATCTCCACCAAAGAAGACATTCTCAGGACTGCAGCATCCACCCCCTTTAAAAGTATAACACAGTACAGTATCGGCAGTGCATTTATATACTGTGGAAGTAGAACTCACAGCCTTCTGCATCAAAAGCACTGCACTACCTGTTGTGCTATTAACAATACAAGCAGACTCAGCAGAAGCAGCATTAAACTTCTGTTCATGCTCTCAGCTGCTTGTAAAATCCACTTGACAGTGAACTGTATCTCACAACTTTGAAGCACAAGAAATTTGGAAAAAGCCAAAATTTATTGGGGGGAGGACAAAAGCCCAAAAACTAGGGACACATTTTAAACATTGCTTGTATAATCTTTGAAAGTTGCTAGAATAAAATGCTGTATTACCACCATGCATTTCATTGCCAAGTCTTGAACCCTGGACTGTGTGCACTACAGTCAGAGCAACATACCACTATGTCACATCAGCTGTTTCTTGAAAGACAGGTAGACTGAAACTTAAATGGCTGCCATTTAGTGAATTCAGTTCTCACCATAGCTCTCAACCTCTTAACACAAAACACCTAGACAAAGCCAATAATGGGGGAACACAGCTCCCAAACATTTATTTATTTTATTTTATTTTACATTTGTTGAATGGGATAGTCCAACTAGATACATGTCCATTTTCAGCAGAGGCCCGGGGAGAAAAGCTCCAAGATAATAATACACATTGAACATTTAGTAAATGCTAGTTTCAAGCAGATATATATATATATATATATATATATATATATATATATATATATATATATATATAATATATATATATCAGCATATTCAGCTAATTCAGTTCTCACCATAGCTTTCAACCTCTTAACACAAAAAACCTGGACCAAGCCAATAATCGGGGACTACAGCCCCAAAAATAGGGACAAATTTCAAATATTGATCTTATATTCAGAAATTGCTAGAATAAAAGGTTTTGCATTACCATGTACTTTCTGAAGAATATGAAGTCTGGAATTCAAATGCCTGCCATTATTTAGTGAATTCAAAATCCAGAAAACCACAAATTTCACAAGAACAAAAATATGAGGCAAAAATTTCACAAGTGGTAGTGGGTAGGGAATTCAAGCTCTTGCTACCTGCTCCCAATGTACAGGGTTTGAGTTTACCCACCAGGTATATTTCTTGAGTTCTCCCTAGCCACCAGGTATATTTAACTGGGGCATTTCACACATACACACCCTACCTAAGCCCAGCTCAATTGCTGCAAAGTCCATAGCATTCATGCAGTAAAAGCTTAGTTAAAATCCATTCTCCTTCCTGCAGTAAAATCCATTCCTGCAGTAAAAAGCACATGAGAGCAAAGTCCTTCAATCCCCTTCCCATGAGATAAACTGCTACCCAGCCTGCAGACATTGCAGTCTGATCCCCTTCCAGTCTATACAGTTGTAACTGCATAGACTTCTGGGATCTCTGCTGTTGAATGCTGTCTTCCTAATCCGGATGGTCTCACCAGCAGTCTGGATTCTGTGCACATACTCTGGACTGGTTCACCAGCAGTCTGGATATCGGGAAATGCCGCGAGTGTCCATGCGTAAAGTTTAATGCTGACGGGGGGGGGGGAGCTGCAGTCCTGCAGCCCAATAGCACAAGCAACCCCTGAGCAGTATATACATACATACATACATATATATATGATTTCACATAAACAGATTACATAAAAATTGCAGATTAAAAGTTAAACATATCAGTTAACAGTAGCAAGCTTAGACAAAGCATATGATAAAGGTAAAAAGTGCTATTAACTCAAGAATAATAACATACATGCGTTTATTTTATTGAGAAATACAATTACCACCGGTGGAAAATAGTGCTTCGATAGGTGTCTTTACAGAGTATTTGTAAATGGATGAAGTTTAGTGAAGAGGGCTTGAAAGTCTCAAATGCAGAATGCATAACAAGAAATCTACTAAGTAGGTAAAGAGGTACAGAAATAAAGGATTCCCCTGTTAAGTGGCAGTTACATTTGCAAAACTGATCTTACATTTCAGCAATAATTGTAATAATAATTATGATTATGATATTATGTAATAATTCCAATTATAAATATTTGTGATAACTGTAATTGCAACTGTAATATTTGTAGAACATTTTTACAGTATTGATTGGAAAGAGGCCATAAATGAAAACACATGCTCATCTGTGCAGCTCTTTCAAGTGCACTCAACACATTTCCTAACAAAAAGAATAGATAACACTGCATACTGTAAGTCTACCTTATTAACTTGACAGCAATATATAAAATGGCTCATTAGCTGAAAAACAGTTAATTTGTATTGTCTGCTGGAACAAATGCCATTCAGTACAAATCAGTCACTACTGCTCCTCCAGAAATGAACAGCATTTTGACCTCTCCAAATTCACCAGTAGCTCAAAACAAGTAAAATGGTTGCACCTTCTTGGCCTTGACAACTCTGTCCAGTTTAAAATAAAAACCCTCCTCAGTATGCTTAATTCTGTCATCCTTGCAAGAAATTGGAAAGTTAAATGTAAAAACACATCCATGGATTACATGTGAAATCAGAGCAATGATGAGCCAACATGGTCAGGCATGGATATACTGTAACTTGCAGAAAGATTCCAAACCACATACCCATTACAAACAACTCCACAGGTATGTAAAGAATGAATGTGCAAGCAGTAAAATAAATCACTGTATATCTCAACTGAATGCATATCAAAGCAATCCAAATAACTGTGGTGCAGCATAACCAGTCTCCTAAAACTAGAAAAAATGCCAGCCTAATCTTACTGGCAGTACTTCTCTGCTGGATGTGACAACTAAGTTTAGTCAAAGCTTCAGAAAACTCCTCTACCTCATATACTGCAAATTGTGATGACAAGCCCAACCTTAACTCAAAATCACTTTTCCTGTTTATTCTTCCAACTAATCTAATTTGTAAAGTCCTAAATGTCTCTCTCTCTCTTTTAACAGCCATGACTTTTTATTGTACCTTATTTTGTTACATATGATGATGTGTTACAAAGATACAAATCGGATAGATGCAACTCAGCAAGTGTAAAAATAGATGTATTGTACAAATCAATAGTGTAAAGTGTATAACTGTGAAAACAAGCACATTGTTAAAAAGCAAAACACTTTGGAGTAATAGACAAACACATTGTCCAAACAATAGCTTGGAAATAATAACAATAGAATTGTATTCTAGTTGCTATTGTCCCCAGGGAAAAGGAGCAGCGAGGAATTTTACCTGCAGGCACAACCTCAATATGCAATCTAAATTGGACCATATGTTAGAACAGATCAATATATAGATTTTTTTTAATACAAAGAGCAAAGATTATGTCTGTAGGCTAATTTTTACAACTAAAAATGTTGATGTTTTTCAGATAATTTCTTAAGAAACACTTACAATTCTGGGAATACTTGCAAGATTAGCTTTCTCGGTGAAAATGAACCTGAGATTCAAGTTGATTTCTTCCCTTATTAATTAATGTTTAATGAGTAACTTACCCTCTTTTGAAATTAAACATAAAACATAATTGTTTTTGATTCAATGTATACAGTTGATACACCCAAATAAATAATTATACCATTAGCAATCTTATTTGTTTATAATGATGGACACAGACATTTCACCGGAGAGGAGATGCAGTGAGATGTCACTGGCTCCAAATAGGTCAAGGCCCTAGCATTAAGCAGCATTCCTACCATCACCAAGAATGGTGCCTAAATTCAAATAATCGATTTCAATAACAGACTAATAAATTGATGTTATTGTAGGGATGGGTAGTGTGCGTCTGCATCTGATGGAACATTCAGTAGACCCACCTGCTGTGCCAGGGATGGTCTACATCTTTCACACTATGGATTTCACATATTGGCTGAAACTTTTGCTACCACCATAGTGCCTTTTTAGGCAGAGTTTACTCGATGGACATCCCAACATGGCAAACTGGATAATATCAAGGTAGCACTGCTGAATGCCAGAAGCTTAAACTGAATTTGAGTCCTTCCTTAACCTTAACATTGGTCCCATCATAGTGATAGCACTCCCTGCATCCCAGGGTATAGTGCCTGTCATACATTCAAATACACTGGCAACTCTAGGTGAGTAATGGTGTTTATTCTTAATCCCATTGGCTCTCACCAGACTTTATAAGACACAAATCTGGAACTTGTTGAGGCCTTAGCTACACTTAATAAAATGATCACATTACAGCCAATTCCAGATTCCCATCTACGAGCGCTTCATTCCATGTTGAGTACCTTAAGAAGTCAGAAAAAGTAAACCATTGAACTAAGTACCTTTCTTATAGGTGACTTCAGTTATCCACTCATAAACTAGCAAACATTTACTACCAGCAAGAAATATACCCAGAGATTTCAGGACTTTGTAAATGATGATTCACTTAACCAAATTGTCTCACTGCCTTCCAGAGGTTTTAATCTTCTTGAGATTGTCCTCACAAATATTTCCTGAATTGCGCCACCCAACTTGTTGCCCCTTCCATGAGCAGATTTCACCATTTCACTAAGATCGTCTCTATGAAAACCTGCTTTGTAATACCCTAATAACTTGTCTACATCCAGGGATTACTCCAAACCAAATTATTTACTATTTACTGTTCTTATTGATAATCACAGATTGTATAGCTCCACATCAAACCTTGTAACTGAAGCCGTTTCCTCCTGCTATGCATTTTGCTCCCTCTTGGGTAGATGCATTGAAACATCCATAGCAATCCAGTGTAACCATACTGGCAAGTTTAGAATTAAACCTGTATGGTGGAACTACCACATCAGCAAATTATATAATAAAAAGAACAATCTCCTGACTAGGACTGAAATGCCTACTTCATCATTATAAAAATGGATTTCAAATTAGTAAATTAAACTTACCATTAAAAAATGTAAAGCCAGCTGTAAACATATGATTGCAACTAATTCAAAAGACAACTGTAAGACCTTCTTCAGTTATATTAGGAAGCTTAGAAGTAACCTACAATTTTGTACTCAACATATCTCCAAAGGTACCTTCTTCTGTGACCCCAAAGCAGAGGTACCCTGCTAGTATTATTGTAGACAGATGCTATTCAGTTTCATTTCACCTACCGTTTCTTCCTTCATTCTCCCTTATACTCCCTCCTGAGATGAAGTTCGACCAAGTCTTTTTGTAATTTTTCAAAATTAAAAACACTAGTTCCGTGGATCCTGACAATATCACTAGATGTCTGCTGAGAAGCATAAAGTTCCATGTAACAAAATCCCTCCATCCCTCTTCACCATGAGTTTCTTCACAGGTCATGTCCCTGATGTCGCTCATCTGATCAGGATGAAACAGACAAACATCGTTGTTTCTTGTTTAAGCAGCTTTATTATATACAAACACATTATAAATGAAGCTAAGTAACTTTAACTTATAAACAAACTAGCTATCATGTGCATACATGTTAGCACTCTGCCTGCACCTTCAAAATGGCACTGTAGCTAACTTGTGCTTGGTATTTATTTGCACACACAGATCTTGGAAATGCGTCTTAAAGGTACAACACACTTGGTATTCTACAGCCTCCCTCTTTGAAAAAAATAAGTTATGAATTATTGGCAACATAAATATGCAGTTTACACAAAATAAATTTCATCATGCAATTATACAAAGCTAGATGCATATATAGAACTATGTCCAAGTTCCTGTCCATTTCACACTAGGCTTTGAAATGTGACCATATCATGTGACATCAAATTTGGGATCTGGTTTAGCAGCTGGGATTGTCTCTGATGACTGTTCAATCTTAGGGATGTTGGGAACACCTTCCGGAAAAGTATCAGGAGTCAAGATATGTTCTGGAACAGGAACACTGTCTGGATTGCTCTCAGAGTTACAGCTTAGAGCTTTTATCACAAGGACAATGCTGCGATATTAGTTCAGTTACAGTAAGAAGGTGGCTGCGATTCCTCCTATACTCCACACCTTCAGATTTTACAAAATAGGATCTCGGCTCTGCACATATACACGTTACTTGACCAATCCGGTTGAAACCTTTTGCTGTTTGTTTCCTCAGTCTCTCCTTCTTTCAATGGACGAAGAAATCTGCTCGATTTGTCATAGCTGAACTTCTGGAAAGAATGCTTTCTGGATAATTGGGCTCTAATTGCTTTGTTGTTTTTAGCTTTAGGCCTCAATAAACTAGAACTGATAGGCAATGTTGTTCTGGTTTGCCTGAATGTCTCTGAGCAGGTGAGCCAAGTATATCGTAATGGGGTATGTCTCTGAGATTGAGTAAATTCAAAAACATCAGTATTATCATGCTTTGACTTGTGAAGTAATTGCTTTGCACTCTGTACTGATCGTTCAACTAGTCCATTTGATTGAGGTTACTCTGGACTACTAGTAACATGTACAAAGTCCCACTCGATTGCAAATTACTGAAACAATTGACTGGTAAATTGGGTACCATTGCCATAGATTCATTTCTGTGGACTGCCATGGACTGAGAAATGGCATTTCAACTTAGTAATGACAGTAGTGGAAGTTAAGTTAGGTAGTAGATCGATCTCAAACCAATTCAATCTTCAAATGCATTCTAGATCTGTTCTAGACATGACCATGTAACATTTTTACGTGTGAGCTTTCTCAAAGGCACCGTCAACTCACTGAAGTCTGATATGAACTTCCCTAAATAGTTGACCATACCAAGAAAATGTAGAGCTTGCACATTACCTGGCACTGGCATTTCAAGAATGGCTGTCTGTTTGGACAGGTCTGGTCTCAAGCCAGAACTTGTAAATAAATGACCTACATATTTAACGTCTGATAGTCTGAATTTGCACTTCAGAGGATTGAGCTTTAAGTTCACTTCATGCGCTCTGTCTAGAATTCTCTTAAGATTTCTGTCATGCTCTGCCTCACAATTGCCTTCGACCAATAAATCATCTACTATTATCCACAAGGATAACCTGAAAACATTTGCTCCATTGCATGCTGAAAGACTTCACTTGCAAAATTTATTCCAAATGGCATCCTGAGGAACTTGTAGCTTCCAAATGGGGTACTGAATGTAGTCAGTAGTGAAGATATACGATCAAGCATCACTTGCCAAAATGAACTTTTTGCATCTAAGACAGAAAAAAACAGTGGCATTCAATATCAGGGCTGCGATTTCTTTGACTGTACGCATAGGATGATGTGGTCTCTTCAATGCTTTGTTCAAATCTCTTGGGGAAACACATATTCTGATTTCATCTGAGCCATTTTATGAGATGCTACCATGAACAACACCCATTCAGTAGGTTCTGTAACTGGACAAATTACACCTTGTTGCACCATTTTATTCAACTGAGCTTTGACTTTATGATGCATAGCTATCGGAACTCTTCTTGCTGGTCTGACCACTGGACTGATTTCTGGGTCTAATTTCATAGAATACACAACTGGAAGTTTGCCCAACTTGTCATCGAAAACATCACCTTCAGTTTGAATTTCTTCACCTCCATAAGCAGCAAGTTTTGCACAACTAATCACATTTAGTTGTTCACCAGCTCTCACCTTTGCCAAACTATCTGCAGACATAACATTACGCTTTGAACCAGTGTCTACTTTGAGCTTGGTGAATTTACCATTGATCAGGACAGTACAAAGCACTTCATTTCTTGACAATAAATCTACTGCATCAGTCTTTTCTCCAATTACTGATGCACCATCTACATAGAAAGCAGACTGTTGCAGGTCTATTTGATCAACTTGCTTTTTTGAGTGACCCTTCTTTGCAAATGTGTGAGGTTTATCTGATTTACAAAATCTTTGAAAATGGTTCAGTTTCGTACGTTTATGGCCTTGCTGACCAAATGCTATGCACTTTTCTCTTTTAGACTCATGGTTGCCACCACAGTTGCGAGAGTTAACATTTAAGCTTGATTTGGGTTTTGCTGATTAACCTTTGTACTGTACTGAGCAGCGTCTGTTCTGTATTGAGCAACCTTTTTTTCTGCACGGAGTATGCTTTTTTTAATTGAACCGGTCTTGGAATTTGCTAGAAGACTACAGGTTTTACTTGGCAGTCCCACAGGGGCTTCTGCTGCCATGTGCTTAGGTTTACTTTTGCCAGTCACATGTATGCTGTGTACATGAGCTCTGGAGCCTGCTGAAACCATGCCCTTGTCACTTGCAAGCATACTTGTGTGCCTTTCTGTAACTTCATGGATCTGACAAATCTCAATGGCTTTGCTCAGCATTAAATCACTGTCACAAAGCAAAATCTTCCTCACAGCAGCACTATTAATACTACACATGAGTCTGTCCTTTATTAACTCATCCTTCAAAACACCAAGCTTACACATTTTAGCTCTGTTTCTCAGGTCAGTAATATAAGCTGCAAAATATTCCCCCTGCTTTTGATCTCTCGTGTAAAACAAATGCCTCTCCAATGTAACATTAGTCTGGGGGTTGCACTTTTCTCTGAATTTGCACTTCAAACACTCAGGGTCTTCCCTTGATTCAGCCCGCACAACAATGTGACAAGTTTCTCCTTTACCTTCATACACTGCTGGTGCATATACAAATGAATGCTCCCTTTCTGTGGCCTCTGACCAGGGTTGCCAGATTTCCACAAAAAACAAAAAAAAAAAGGTCTTTCACGGCAAGTGAAGACCAAAAAAAAAAAAAAGGTCTTTAATGCGGAATAGAGTTCCACATTAAAGAACAGCAGCTCTGCACTAAACACGGAGCTTCTCGTGTTTAATGCATTGCAGTTCCGCATTGGCCCGTATACCGGCATACGGGCCAGTCAAAAATCGCTAAACATGGAGCTTCTCGTGTTTAATGCGGAACATTGCAGCTACTTCTGTTTAATGCGGAACACAAGAAGCTCCGTGTTTAGCGATTTTTGATTGGCCCGTATGCCAGGTATACGGGCCAATCAAAACAAAAAAACAAAGCGGAGGCTGGCCGGGATTTAAACCGGCAGGGTGGGACTCGGGATCAGGCTGCTGATCTCAGGACAGTCCCGCCCAAATAGGGACGTCTGGCAACCCTGCCTCTGACCCTGGTAGGTTTAGCAAAATGAATGCCCTGGTGTGTGCAGCTTTATCAGAGTGAGCTGCTTGTATAAATATATCATACTGTTGCTCAAATATTCTCCAGTTATCTGCAATATTCTGATCAAATTCAAGTAGTAGGGGTTTTCAAAATCCATCTGCCATATTAACATATCTCAGTGAAAACTTTTGCAAATATGCTTGAACACACACACATACATAACATGTGCCTGAAATTTATGCCTGTATCTGTAAATATGCCCAGTAGCACAATAAGTCCCTGTGTAACTGACCTTTGTGAAATAAGTCTCCCGGGCACTGTAATAATCTTGAAATCACTTTACTGTAAAAGTCACTTGCCTTGAAATTGCTTTACTGTGAAAGTCATTTATCTTGAAATTGCTTTACTGTAAAAGTCATTTATCATCATTTTAAGAAATACTTTGAACAACTGCACTGTGCGAATAAACTGGCCAAAAGAAGCTGAGAGCAAGAAACATTTCGAAGTAACTGTTCTTTGTGAATAAATTATTTCAAAATAATTACACTTTGCGAATAAACTGTTTCAGAGTGATTGCACTTTGTGAATGAATTGGGCAGAAGAAGCTCAGAGTGAGAAACACATCAAAGTAATTGCACTTTGTGAATAAACAGTACACAGCACACTGAAATTTCCCCAAAAAAGCTGCACTTTGCTAAATAACTGTACAGTGCAAGAAACACTCTGTAATGGCAGCACTCTGCGAATAGACACACCCATGCACAATAAACTTTTCAAAATGGCTGTATTTGACTGCACTTCACGAAATAGTTGTACTTTACACACAACAAACTCTTCGAAATAAATGCACAGTAAGCACTTTTACAAACTTTGAGATACTTCAGATAACTCTAGTTATGCTATTCAAGGCTTGAATCAATGAGAAGTAGTAGTTTATACCAAAACACAGTAATTTGCCAAAACACATGCAGTTGCCTTGCTTTATTTATACTCAGTGTGCCCCTTTCTCCCCTTTCTGTTATATTCATTTAGCACATTTAATCTCTTTTTATGCCCAGTATACTTTCTTGTGCTCATTTTAACTCTAAACATGCTCATTATACTTTAAACATGCTCGTTTTACAATTCTAAGGTGATTGTGAACCCCTTATGTACTTTTCTGATACTCGGTTTTATCAAATAACTTGGTTTCAAACATTTGTTTGATTAATGAGCTTTTTTTGCTTCTTGCTTGCTTAATAAATGTTTCTGTGCTATTTGTTTACTTAGTAGTGTGTTTTGTGCCCTTGTAGTGCTTCATTTTATCTTTTTAATGAATAAATCGTTTGTACATGTTTTCATTACCTTTAGTTTGTTTCTGGCCCTTTTTTGCTCTCGGTTCACTTAGTTTGGCTTCACTGATAACTCTGCACCTCATGGATTTGAAGAGTAGTCTTTACTATCCCAGTTCTGACTCCATGTCGCTCGTTTGGTCAGGATGAAACAAGCGAACATCATTGGTTCTTGTTCAAACAGCTTTATTATATACAAACACATTGTAAATGAAGCTAAGTAACTTTAACTTATATACAAACTAGCTATAATGTGCATAGATGTTAACACTCTGGCTGCACCTTCAAAATGGCACTGAAGCTAGCACATGCTTTGTATTTATAAGCACACAGAGATCTTGGAAATGTTTCTTAAAGGTACAACACACGTGGTAGCCTACACCTGACATATGGAGACGGGCTGTTGTGGTGCCCTTAGGCAAAGGTGGTCCCTCTATTGACAATGGGAATTACAGGACTGTTAGTCTAATTCGTATTATTTGCAAGGCTATAGAACATATTGGAAGTGAACTAGTATGATATAGGTGAACTTACATGCTTTTATATATACAAGTTCACCTTTTTAAAAGGCTGATCATTCTGGCTGAGTTCTTTGAAAGAGTTACTGAAGCATTGATAAGGGGTATATAAGTACACGCTGTTTATCTGTACTTCACCAAGGCCTTTGACATTATGTCATGTGCTGGAATTATTGACAAACTCTTCCAAATTAACATTAACCCACACATAGTTCGCTGGATAGATAATTGGCTATATAAGAAAACAAATACTTTTATAGTTGAGAGTATTTGCTTTATACAGAAAAATGTCACCAGTTGTGGTCCATAGGGCTCTATCCTGGGCCCTCTACTCTTTGGTGTATATTCGTCTGACATAAAAAGGAATAGCAAGGGTTTATGGCTAACCAAGTATGCTTAAGATTGCAAACTGGAGGTGGTTATGAAATCCCATTCTGATACTCATATTCTCCAGCAAGGGCTGAACCAAACAACTACTTCATGCATTAATCATGGGCTTATCCTCAACACCAAAAAATGTAACATAGTTTCCTTTGGTAAATGTAGCCTACAGATAACATTCCAGTTAAATATGACATATTAATCAGGGATGTGGGTGTGTATGTTGACAACAGACTCTCCTTTTACTACCATGATGTCTCTGTGGTGGTTAGAAAGTCTTCTACCTTGCACATCTTATCCCTTATGTTATCTCTTCAAGATCCAAAGAAGTTATAGTCCCACTTTATTCATTGAATATAATGACATTTTCAACATGTAGCTCGCTAAGCAAATAAATCAGCTTGAGGGACTTCAACATTTCCTCAACAAAATGTACTTGTACCTCTACTCAGTTTTATATAGACTCCTGATGGTGATTATGGAACCAGTGGTAAAACAAATGCCTGCTCTTAAACCTATATTACCATATCAATAACACCAAATGACATTAGAGATGCCTGACCCAGTATATAACACACTACTGGAATAGTCTGCCTGAACGCATCAACCATTAAAAACAGTCTGGATGACTGCAAATTTTCACTGGGGATATGTGGAAAAAGACTACTTGATGGGGGACATTGTTAGGTGCTTTGTATGTTTCTCAATGGTCTCCTTTGGTTGAAAGATTCATAAAACCTATGAACCTATGGCAACCATACTGTACAGTAGGAATTATTATATAGGCCAAAAGGAGCTACAATAGCATAAGATGTGATCAGCAGTAGATTTTTTCCACAACTTCTGGTGAAGATAATTTCTGCTCTGCTGCTAAATCAGCAATACAGTATTTTTCCATACAGTCTGATGAATACAATTTTGCATAGCTGCTAATTTATACATTTAGTGAATGCATATCAAGTAAGGTAAACATTTATAAGCATTTCTCTTGGAGAGGCGCCAAACTATTTTAATCTCATTAAGATATGAAGTCTATTAATGAGAGACATCTGTGAAAGGAACAACAAATTTAAGATTGAATTACACTGGAAAGACATATGTTTCTTCTTGAAGTATTTGAGACAGGAGGAAACTAATTCCCATTTCTTAATTTCATAGTTAAATATTGTCGGATATTAAGAGACAGCTATTTTAATAAGGTTCAGATTCAAAATTAAGCTTCTATTAAAAGTCCATGCCTTCTGCAGAATTGTGCATGGTATTAATGTATGATTCTCAATCAGGTTTTTCAGGTCAAAAATGTGAATCACTAAAAATGTCATAGTTTTTGCAGGAGTATTGTTTATCATATGGTAGTTCTGCCACTGAGGGGTTTCCACATCAAACATTCATTACACAGTCCTAATTTTGTTAGTAGGTTTTACAAGTCTAAGATCAAAAGCTTCAAAAAGTTTGGAAGTTTTGAACGAGTAGGTTAATGATTTATCTCAAAAAAGATGGACCTATAATGTATCCCAATTATGTAAATTCATGTCTTGAAGACGATGATCTGCAATGGGGTATTACCCATTGAGAAACTAAAAAAGTCAGAGATTGCAAATATTTTAACTAGCCTTTGAGACTTGAAAATAGAGTGAAAGATTTGGAAGATTAAGGCAATGTTAAATTTTAAAATAGAAGAGTCTATGAGCATCTGTTAAGATGGGGGCAGAATAGCACATTCTGATTCTTGTCCATCTCTTCCTTCCTCCATTACCAAGGTATTTTACTCATTTTGTGTTTTTGGCGTACAAATTAGATAATTCTGTTGAGTGGGCCACTTACAAAGAGCCTTATATGAAGAAAAATACAACAAAGAAGAAGAGAAACAGGAATTTTATTACCTGTTTTGCAGCCAGGGAAAGAAACTCACCAAAACAGTCTGCCAGCGTCATACTGGCCACCCCTAAACAAACCATTCCAATAAAAGGCTATAAGCCACATAATAGCATACCTTCAAAAATGAATGCTACTTTGACTATCTATATTGAGAAAGTAGATGGCAAGCTTATAGACTGTGAGACTAAGTCCTCTTCTGTCTCCAATAATCTGGCCTGGTAAATACCAAACTGAGTGACATTAAACATTGCATGGGAACAGCAGAAACCCAGGTTGAATCAATGGAAAATAAGCTGGTGGACATTGAAGACTGAGGATACCATAATATCTTTGTTTTATGGGTATTCATGCAAGGAAAGAAGGCTCTAACTGTATCTGTTATATAATAAAACTACTCACCATCTGGACCACATTACAAATATAGGAAATTAAGATAGCTTAGGCCTATCGGATTTTTATTCCTCATAGGTTAGTACTGGGTGATTGATCCAGAGTACCATTAGTAGCCTAGTTGCAATATCCTAAATTGTAGGTACCCATCAGCATGATTAATTTATACCTAATTTTTACCCACTTTAATGATGGCTTGAGGGGCCAGACCCAGAGTGTATTTATGATTGCCCATCCATTCATCCTGGCTATGCTTAATGAAGGTCAGGGAGCTACTTTGCTTCATATCAAAAGGAAGTAAATTACATAATAGAGGTATTCTCTTGGATATATATCTATATCACCAACAAGTCCTATTTATTCTTTAGTGGAAGTTAAGATCTCTTGAGTGGGTGTTTAGGGTATTATTAGTTTTGTGAATGTGCAGGACTGATCCTTAGAGGCTCTGTAGGCTAGACAGAGGTTACCTCCCAAAAGTCTGTAGGAAATAGAAAATAGAGATAATGCTTTAATGTGGCCTGGATAGCTCAACAAAGACATACCTTGATTATGTTAGTGAGGAAACACTGCAGTCTCTTATGCTGGCTCATATGCTTAGACAGGTGCATACCCAAGCAGCCATTACACTGTGTTATAAGCCTGATGATGGCAGCGTAACTTCCTTGGATCCAGAAGAAATGCCTCTGGTGATTATTCTGGCTAGGTACAAGAATTTCCTTAGTGATCAAAGGATAGTTCATTGTCAATGAAAGTGCTACAGTCCCTGATGATGAGTTTGCTTTCAAAGATGTGTCACCTATGTTGTAGGTGCATGGTTGCCCAGTTTTGCCAAATGACAATGTGCTGCATTTCTTGGCATTTATTATGTCATGGTCCATGCATCACTTATTGGTGGGCATTAGTCCATCTTGAAGAATCTGTGAGTCAGATGGGAAGCTAATGATAGCTCCAAGTTTGTAGTCATCTGCAAATTTGGTCAGCCACAGGCTGAAATTTTAGCTTTAACATCAGAGTAGTTAATACCAAAAAGAAGTAGTTCTAGAACTGATCTGTGAGAGGCACCACTGGTAACAACTCTTTTAGAAGAGATTATGCCTTCCCCACTAATGGACTGGGTTCTGTCCATTAGCCATTCAGCTATCTAGTGGGTAACATAAGGGTTTACATTTAGCTTGATTAGCTTATTTATAATTCCAGAATGAGGGATGGTATCAAAGGCCTCAGTCAGTTCCAGAAAAGCAGTGTGACCTGATTTGCCTGACGAAGAAGCCCACCAGGTTCAGGAGGCAGTATCTGCCTTTAACAAACCCAAACTAGCTTGACACCAGAGCTTGTAGACTTCCTATATCCTTGTTAATGAGTTCCATAATGATGTATTTTGTTGCACTGTTTTGTAGATTAGACTGGTGAGGCTTATCGGTCTGTAGTTTTCCTGGATCAGTAGTTGATCCCTCCTTCTGGAGTGGAATGTAGCTCTCCATTCCTCTGTCATAAATCCAGTGGAGAGGCTGAGGATGTCTAGGCTTAGTAGTGAGTTTTTTAGGCAGTATTTGCTACTGACAAGAAGGCATCCGGGCACATTGTCAGGACCCAAGCAACTACTATATTTGGACTTGGAGAATGCATACAAGATTTACTCAGAGATGATTAGAGGGTTGGTGTGAGTGTTCCAGTAAGTTGGGGAATGTTAGGGGAAAATATAGGGAAGTAAATTTAGAACTTAATTTCTCTATTAATATGTTGGCTGTGCCGTCAGGGGATGAGTAAGTGATGTTGTTTTTGTGTCTGGGCATTACCTCTAACATTTCTGACATAGCTGAAGAAGGCTGTGTGGTTGTTTTCAGCAGAGGTAGCAATTCTTAATTCATAATTACTTTTGGAAGATTTGATTTTGCTTCAGAGTTTCCTTTGTCGTCTCGCTTTTTAATTAAAAGCATTATTGACATTTAATGAACAGTTTATAAATAACAATTATGATAAAACAGAAACAAAGACAAAGTTAAGTATCACAGAACACTCTAAGTAACCCATAGACACAAACAGTGAATATGATAACTATATACATTATTAACAAGTGAAGAGTCTACACATCTCAGTTTTGTAACATTAATCTTCCTTACCTCTTTTCTATGTTAATTACTATCTATATTGAATCCCAGTTTCATAGATATGAGTTTTCAAATTTGTGGAATTTCTACTCTTGGCCTCAGTGTTTTGTAAGACAACAAAAGTCTCTATAAATTTTTGCAAGATAGGTTTCATAGGCATATAAGTGGAAGTGTAGACTGTTTCCACTCTCGGACTAGCTGCATTTCCATTACCCTTTCCATTATCCACATTATTGTCTTTTTTTTTTAGTTTTAATGTCTTGCTGCTGCATACACCAAAAAGTCAAAAGTGCCAATACGTTTTTTGAACAGTTCCCAAGTATATCACTCAAAGGTCCTGTAAGTTGTTTCCAGTTTACCTGTGCTCCTTGATCTTTCCGAGTTCATCTCTAGATGATGGGGTATTAAGTTTGCTTTCACAGGCTATGATTTTCTTCTTATTATTGTTTTTGGAAAATTCATCCTAGTCAGTTTATACTGAAGGGAAGATTAAGAATTTAGGCAAATTTCCATGTCAGAAGTTTTCAATTACTGTAGATTTATTATGATAGCAAGCAGTTTTCACTTTAAACATATTAATTATGTGTTGACTGCAAAATACAGATTCAATTGTCAAGTGAAGGTTTAGTATATCTTGCCATATGTTCAAGTTATGATAATTTTTATGTCAGTAAAACTACACGAAAATTAGTAGATAGAATAAGGGAACATATTCTAGCCATAAAGAAAAAGACAATACAAATGCACCAGCTAGTTATGCACATTTATGCAAGGATTTTGGGACATTTCAGTTTTCAGTATTGAAATTAAAATGGCAAGTGTTTGGAATTGAAGGGCAGATTTTACTCTAGGAATAAATGAAAAAGTATCTGTAAAAAGTTTTCTGAAATACAAAAATATGTAATATAATGGACAATTTTGTAGTTATTTGTATTAGTGTTTATTGGTGTTTAAGTTTTCATGGATAATTTGTATTAGTGTTTATTGGTGTTTAAGTTTTCATGGATATTTTTAGTCATTGTATGGTCACTTTTATAGGTGATAGACACTGGCTCTTTAAACAAGAATTTTTAAATATTAATGGGATAAAGTATTAATTGCTTTTTCTTTTTGATTGACTGTGTTTCATGACATTATTTAATGTATTTTATTTAAATGTGGTCTGATGATTGTTTAAGCTGGGGTGGTGCAGCGGTAGTGTTGTCACCTCACAGCAAGAGGTTCTCCCATTCGATTCTCGGCTGGAGTGCCTTATGTGTGGAGTCTGCATGTCCTCCCCGCGGTTGGGTGGCGTTCGAAAGACATACGTGATGGGTGTGCCTTCGTTGAAGGTTGGGCGTCGGGATGGCACCTCGGCATCCGTAAAAATCTACTGCCAATCATTAGCGGACCGGAGTTCCACTGTGGCGACCCCCTAACCGGGAAAAGCTGAAAGAAGAAGACGTGGTCTGATGATTGTTTAAATTATTCTGAAGAAGTTCTTATCATTAAGGAACAAATGTGCTTAATATTTTTTCCTTTCTTTTAGTGCCTTTATTTAATACCTCAATGTTATTTTAAAGTTACAGTTTTGCTTGTTTTGATTGGTTTCAGTTATTATTCTTTAGTTTGTTAGGGTCAAAAATCACGGCATCGAAAAAGCCGTTAATCAAATGGCTTTATAATCGAAAATGCCTGTAATAGAAGTGTGTATTGTGAAATCGCGGTACAGTGAAAATCGGAAAATTTGCCCTTTCCTCACTGCGATCTTGGAGTTGGTATATATAATTAGCGGGGGTGTGGGGGACACAGCCCCCACAGATGTGATTTCTATTTTCACCATTTTCGATTATAAAACCGTTCAATTAATGGCTTTTTTGATGTCGTAATATAGACCCAGTTTGTTATACTAGTGTTTCACCATAGGAGGTTATTCAGAATTTGCCATTGTATTTATGTCTTATGGGAAAAGATGCATGCTTTAAGGTGGGCATAGAATTTATCCAGATATGTGGCAGCATGCCAGGTGGGGTCGCCAAGGTGAGGGGGAGTGCTTAAATTTCATCAGGTTATCTTTAGCTGTTTTAGGTGTGCCTTATTGTTGTCTCTAAAGGCAGATGTGTTTTACCACATAGTGAGTGTTACTGAACGATGGTCAGATTTAATTAGTAATGTTGATACTGCAGGCATTGGACAGAGGGTGGCTATACTCGTGAGAATCAGGTCCAATATTAGGGATCCCCTAGCTGGAACTTGAATCAGTTGGTCTAGGGAGCTGTCATTAATGAAGTCCAATAATCTTTCTGTATATTTATTTGTTATTTGAAGTGGTATAGGTTTTGCAGTTAATGAGGGGTAGTTGAAGTCTCCCAACAAAATAGTGTTAGACTTGACAGAGAGGGATGTCAGTTTGTATCGATATGTCTCATGGGCTGATGGTGACATGGAGGGGGTATGGTAGCTGGCTACGATACAGCATGGACTTCTACATACCATGAAAAAGATATGGGGAATTCAAGGCCATCATCCTAGCTTGGAAGTCTGGAGTTGTGGTGGTTTTTTAGGAATACAGACATGCCCCTCAGCTAACACAGTCATTTTCCACTTTGGGTCTGAAAGCATAGTAAGCACTGAAATCCTCCACTGTGCAGGTGCAATCACTGTTATGAAACTATGTTTGAGTAACTAGACAGACATCTATATTTTCAAGCATTAGAAATGCTTGCAAGGAGTGCATCTTTTGTTTAGGCCTCCAGCACTCAGCACTGCTACCTTTTATATAGCTTTGATTTTGATTAGTTATGTATGTAATTTGAGGAGACTGATCTTGCTTAAAAAGCACTATGGGGGAGGAAAAAGTCACAACAAATACACAGATGCCATGATGTGAGAGGTGCAGACCATATATAGCAGAGCTGAGCTAATAACTGAAATCTAGCTGTCTTTTGTTTGTATTGTGACATCATTCATGGCAACAGTAGAATACTGTTCTATACTAGTCTCACACCAGTTTCAGATGCATATACTGAGAGCATCATTATGTTTTTCTTCATATGATCCAAGGAGGTGTGTCTCAAGTCATTCACTTCCACATGTGCAATGACCATGTAATATTTGTACACTTCATGTGAAGGGACTTGAGAGCCCTAGTGACACTGCACATTCTGGCACATGAGAGGCAGCTACCTGTTACTCTGTCCTTGCTAAACCTGGTGATTAGTACATCAGTGTGTTTGACTACTGTATCACTTATGACTAAGACATTAGGTACTGCCTCAGCCTTGCTGCCTAAAAGGTTTTGGCCTGCCATTTGAGCGACCCCTTTTTGTAGATGCACTTTCTGTAGTTTCTGTGTATGTTGTATGCTGATGAGTCTGATTTGTCCTGTGTATTAAACCTTTTTCTACGAGGCCTTTGTGTTTTAGGCTGGGACTTTTTAAGTACCTCAGAGTAAGAAGGCTTGTTTGTCTAGAGCATGGTAGACGTGGTCTTGTGAGGTGGGTGTTGAAATTGGCAACATGCTGGTTACAGATACAGTCTTTGTAGAGATGTAGCTCTCAGTTTTAGTAAATGCTTAACACCTTTCATGTAGAATTGTTCTAAGGAAGAATCAGACAGTTTTCAGTTCACGAGGCAGATCGATCTTGTACTGCCTCAGTGTTCATAGTGCTATATGACTACCAATAGATGGTGAGATAAACTGTGATTTCATGATATCTAGTGTCTGGTGAAAGAGGAAGCGATAATGAGTGTTAATGAAGTGAATTTGAAAGAATGGTTTATATGCTAGAACACTAGGGGGAACAATGAGTCAAAGCAGCAGAGTTATAATTATGTACGTATAGTATGAATAAATGAAATAAATTTGCCCGATTAAGCAAACAAGCTCTAACCTTCACAAAAGCAAACTGTTGGAGATTCAAGTCTAACAAGAGTCTTGATATCACTGTTTATAAGGCTAGTTATAATACATTCCATGACTTTGCAGATGAGGCTTGTAGGGCTGATAGGTCTGTAGTTACTCAGGTCATTTGTAAGGCCACCCTTATGATGAGGCATCACCACTGCTGTGTGCCACACATCAGGGACAAAACCAGTAGCTATACTTTAAGTTGGAGGAATGTGTCTGCAGGGGCATGTTAACACTATTAATTAAGCAAACAGGCAGAGAAGTAGCCGTGCTCAGGGCAAGACAGTCAACCCCCCCCCCCCCCCCACACACACACACACACACACACACAGCAAAAAACATTTTTTTCTTTCAAACAGGGATGTTGAAATGCCTTGACAGCTTTTTGCAAAAACATAGACCAAGAGGCTCAAAAGCATGTCCAAACAGAAAGTTTAACTGAAAGTATAATGCATTTTCATAGTTAATTATTTAACTGTCGTTCATAGGTTCATAGGTTCATAGGTTCATACTAGGCTATCTGCCCAAGGGCATTTATAAGCCTAGCCCATAGTTATGTGGCTTTCGCCACCCCTTTAGTTTGAATAAAAACTATGCCTATCATTTTGCTGTGCCTCTGTCAAGCAGTGACGCTGAAGTAATCCCTGGGGTATATCTGCAATCTCCCATCCATTGGTCAAGATTCCTCTTGAACAAGACCAGAGAGGTGCTCTGCCTCACATGTACCGGGATTTTGTTCCACAGCATAGGGAGTCTCTGGGTGATGAATCCGTCCCTCCAGCACGTTCTATTTATAACCGTGTCAAGGTTTAAGTCTCCCGCCCTTGTGGTTCTGAGGGATCTAGATTTTTGAGGTGAAGCATATTCATCAAATCTGGGTTTGACATGGCCTTATATGTCAGGCACAGGTCACCTCTGAGCAAGCGGTATGAGACTGAATAGAGCTGGAGTTCTTTCAGTCGGGCAGCATAAGACATATTTTTGAGACCCTTTATCCTTTTGGTGAGGAACTTTTGGGGCCTTTCAAGCTGCAGCAGGTGTCTGGTCAGATACATTCGAGCGGGCATTGTACTCAATCATAGGTCTAATAAGTGATGAGTACAGGGGACGATGACCTCCCTTGATCTAGATGTGAATCCTTCATGATCAGGTGGGTGATATAGAAGGTTTTCCTAACTACTTTAGCAACATGAGTGTCAAAGCGAAGGCTACTGTCAACCTGGGTCCCCAGATCTCTGATGACTTTTTCTGTGCTCAGTGGATTGCCACCTATATGGTAGCTAGGGGTAGCCTTGTTTTTCCCAAAGGGTATGACTATGCATTTTTGGCGTTTAACTTCAGGCCATGGCTCTGGCACCAGTTATCCATTTCTGTGAGGCCCTTCTGGAGGATATCTGTGTCAGATGTGTTTTCGACTATGGCGCCCAGTTTGCAGTCATCTGCAAACTTTGTCAGCCATAACCCTCCTGTGTTTGCTTGTACTTCAGAAAAGTAGATGCCGAACAAGAGTGGACCCAGGACTGAGCCCTGTGGGACACCACTTGTGACAGGCTTTGAGTCTGACATGGCTCCAGCAACTCTGACCCTGTGGGTTCTGTCACTTAGCCAGTTTGCAACCCATCTTGTGATGTATGGGTTTACATTCAAGCTGATGAGTTTTTCGATGATACCTGAGTGGGGTATTGTGTGAAGGCCTTTGCCAGGTCGAGGTAGGCTGTATGGACTGCCTTTCCCTCATCAATGGCCTTGGTGACTGTCTCGAAAAAGTCAACCAAGTTTAAGAGGCAGGATCTGCCTTTGACAAAGCCAAACTGAGTTGGATCCAAAGTCTGCAAGTTCCCTATGTCTTTATTTATGAGTTCCATTATGATCCTCTCCATGGCTTTGCAGATAAGGCTTGTCAAGCTAATGGGGCGGTAATTTCCAGGGTCTGTGGAGGCACCGCCCTTATGAAGTGGGACCACAGTCGCCGTGCGCCACTCCTTGGGTACGTATCCTGAGGTGAGGCTAAGATTAAACAGCTGTCCTAACTGTGGGTTTAATTCCTCATTGAGTTCATGAAGCACACAGCCGGGGACACCATCCGGTCCCATGGATGCTGTGTTTTTTGCCTTAGTGAGGGCAGTTCTCACCTGGGCGTTGGAGATGTTTGGGAGGCTACAATCCTCTGGAATAGATATCTCTCCTTTTGAGTGGGAGGGGAGAAGTTTGCACTGAACCTGTCAGCCAGTATGTTGGCAATGTGTGTAGGTTCAGTAATTTTCACATCATTTTGAACTAATTCTGAGCATATCTGGGAGTTTCCTCCTAGGTTTCTAACATAGCTAAAGAAGGCCTTATGATTCTCTTTAGAGTCCTTGGCGATTTTTCTCTCAAAATTTGCCTTGGATGATTTTATGAGAGCTCTTAGTTTTTACTTATAATGATCAAAGGTGTCTTACCTTTCAAGGATTTTGCTCTATCTTGTAGTAGCTTCCTCCTTTTGTTGTAGAGCTTGTTTATGGCTGGGGTCCACCAGACTGGACGCTTGCCTTTGGTACAGAGAGTCTTAGTTTTGTTTGGGATTGCCTGATCCATGCAGTCCTGTAGGTGCTGGTAGAAGGCATTTGTAAGTGATTCAGCGGTTTGAGTAATGTTTACCACTGGCTCAGGGGCCTTAAAGGAGACCACACTAGTTTTTAGAAGTGTGAAATCGGCTTTTGAGAAGTTTTTCACTGTGGTCTTTTGTTTCAGGTGGGGCGGGATGAGGACCTCCAGCGAGATTAGTTTATGATCTGATCTCACCAGTGAGGGGTATACTTCGGTGTTGAACATTTTGATCCCATGTTCGTGATGATGAGATCAAGTATGTTTTCTCCTCTTGTTGGGATGGTGACTAGTTGTTCCATGGCATTTGAGTTTATGAACTCCAGGAATCTTTGGGTTAGAGTGTTCGGGCTTGAGTAGTGTTCCCAGTCTATATTAGGGTAGTTAAAGTCACCTAGTATGATGGTGTTTGGAGATACATTTATCCCTCCAATGTTTTCAGGAAGGCCATGTGAGGTTCCTGAGTTTGAGAGGGTGGCCTGTAACATGCTACAAATTGCAGAGCAGTCTTGCCTATGGTTAATTGCACCTGGATGGTCTCCGATGCATCATGCGTTGCCACCAACCTTGAGGTGTGGGTGTCCTTTATGAATATGGACACCCCCTCCTTTCTTGGTGTTGTCCGGATTTTGGGGCGGAACGCATGATATGAGGTGAAACCTGTTAGTGCTGGGGTGCTCTCAGGAGCCTTGAACCAGGTTTCTGTCACAGCACAGACATCGATGTTCTCCATATTGAGAAGGGCCTCGAGTGCGTGCATCTTGAGATTGAGACTTCTGGCATTGAGCAGCATTACCCTTAGTTTTTTCCTTTTGGTGTTCTAGGGTGGTAGGTTTAGAATTTGAGCCTTGCCTAAAAAGGCACTATGGGGTGGCAAGAGCCTTTGCCAATATCCGGAAGCCCAGGGTGACAGGTGCAAGCCGTCCCTTGGCAGCGTGGCTTGTCCAGCATGTCATCCCAGGCGGACAGACATTGGATCCCCTTTGAATGACACCAGAATTTAAGCCAATTATTAAAGCTGATCATCTTATCACTGTATTGTGGCATCATTCTAGGTGAAGGTAGGATACTGCTCAAGGTCAGGGTCATACCTGCCTGGGCTACATAATCAGAGAGCTCCTCGATGTCCCTTTTCATGTAGTCCAACGAGGTACGTCTCAGGTCGTTGACACCAGCGTGGACAATGACTGAGTCGTACTTGTACCTGCTGTTGAGAGACCTGAGTGCTTGCGTTATGTGGCGGATTCTAGCGCCTGACAGGCAGCTTACTGTGACCTTCTCTTTACTCAGTCTGGTGAGCGGGACGTCAGTGTGTCTGACTATGGAATCACCAATGACAAGTGTGTCTGGCATTTTGTTTGGCCTTAAGGGCTGTGACTGTTTGACACTCTGACTGTGTGGTCTATGTGTTGCATGTGTTGGGTCGTGAGGTGGTAGTTGTTTGGGTGTCTGCTTTGGTGGCCTCTGCTGTTTTGGTAAATTTTTGATCAGAGCCTCCGAGTATGTCTTTGTGTGAGTATGTGTATGATTTGAAGTTGTGATGGTACCATGTGTGACTGGGTATGTATTGTGTGTGGTTACCTTCTCCTCCTGTCTGGTCTTGCCAGTCCTATGTTGAGAGAGCTCAGCCTCCAGTTTGGCCGTATAGTTGCATCTCGCATGTATTTGTGTTTTGTGGGAGAAGGAGAGGATTGTCTGTGTACATGAGGCAGTTGTAACATTGCCTCAATATTCCCAGGTTCACCAGTTGAGCTGGAGAGGACACTAGCAACTGATCCCTCGACATACTAGAAGTAGTAGATAAAGAGACTTTCAAAGGACTCCGGGAAGTGGGTTTTAGGCTGGTGGGGTACTATCTATAATAAGAGTGCTTTATCAAGGTGCAAGTACTGTAGGAGTAAGTGCTAGGCTTTACAGATAGAGAATAGTCTACTTGGGAATCAAGTAGAGATGAACTTTTCAGTTATAGGATATGCTGGTTAGATCAGCAGTACAGCTCGAGGAAGGTAGTTTTAAGGGAAAATTGGAAGAGTGGAATTTAGATGGCCCAAATAGTTTAACCTTGTTTAACCGCCGCTGCTCTTGTGTGCAACAGTGGTAACTCCGCTAAATCAGCTTCTTAGCGTTTAAGCGTGTTTTATAGCAGGGGGCTGAAGGGAGCTAGGAATTGGCCCAAAACAACCAATGGACTACTAGTTTCTGGCTGAAACTTCACCAAATCAGACAAAAAGGCCGCTCAGTGCTTCCCACTCCCACTGGTAAGCAAAGAAACTTCCCTCCTTCCTAATAAGGCAATGGATCAGTAACAGGAACTAAAAACAAAGCCCAGGGATCAGCAATTCTGAAACTGGACTACTCTAGTTCAGTAAGGCGGGAAAACAAGAGATTTTTTTTGTTTTATTACAGAGACAAGGAAAAAAGCAGACAGTAATTGCTGTAAATCGGCTAGCGCACTTTAGTGTGTTGCCTACAGAAACAATTTGCAACAATTAGTAACTTAAAGTGCAATAAACAGTGTAAAATGCAGAAATCACTTAAAGTAGCAATAAAACAGGCAAAATGCAGTTGCTAGCTTAAATAACAGTGGGAAAGCCACAAAAAATACTTATATCTGGTAGAAAGTCACTCTTTTAGCTCTCTGCTGCTTGGATCACTCTGCAGGCCACCACGAGGATCTGTGCTGAGTTGGTACAAGCTGGAAAACAGCGTGTTTAGCGTGTTTTATAGCAGGGGCTGAAAGGAGCTAGGAATTGGCCCAAAACAACCAATGGACTACTAGTTTCTGGCTGAAACTTCACCAAATCGGACAGAAAGGCTGCTCAGTGCTTCCCACTCCCACTGGTAAGCAAAGAAACTTCCCTCCTCCCTAATAAGGCAATGAATCAGTAACAGGAACTAAAAACAAAGCCCAGGGATCAGCAACTCTGAAACTGGACTACTCTAGTTCAGTAAGGCAGGAAAACAAGAGATTTTTTTTTGTTTTATTACAGAGACAAGGAAAAAACAGACAGTAAATGCTATAAATGCTGTAAATCGGCTAGCGCACTTTAGTGTGTAGCCTACAGAAACAATTTGCAACAATTAGTAACTTAAAGTGCAATAAACAGTGTAAAATGCAGAAATCACTTAAAGTAGCAGTAAAACAGGCGAAATGCAGTCGCTAGCTTAAATAACAGTGGGAAAGCCACAAAAAATACTTATATCTGGTAGAAAGTCACTCTTTTAGCTCTCTGCTGCTTGGATCACTCACAGCACAGCTTTAGCAACTTAAAGAAACCACACAGATATTAAAAATAAAGCAGAATTCAGCACACTTCACATCTGTTTGCAGGTACAGTCCAAATGCCAACAGGAGCATAACAAATTATACTATTACTAGCTTGGTAAAAGTGAACTGTAACACAGAAAAATGAACTCTGACTGTGGCACAGACAGGAAAATCATAACCCAAGGGAAAAGCAGCTAAAATATGCATTCTGTCCCTTCAAGAAGAATATACATTAAAGTTATGTTTGGCTTTGCTGCACTGCTGCCTCTCAAGCAGTGCAGCTGCATTGTTTGCTTTCTTTCTCCAAATGTCATGGCAAACCTTCAGTAGTTTGCTTGTGTATGCACAAGCACTCATATGACACCAAAATGAAACATTTCTCCCAAAGGCCCTCATATGACATTAAAATTAAACATATACCCAATGATCTTTTCAGTACTTTTGAGTACTCAGTGATACCAAAATGAATCATTTCCCCAGTGACCTTTTCAGTAGTTTGTCCATTTATGCACAAGCACCAAAATGAAATATTTCCCCCAAAGAGCCCTTCAGATGTCTGTCCACATATGCACAACACCGAAATGAAACATTTTCCTCATGACCCCATCTGTAGTTTATCCAAGTATGCACAAGCACTCAGATGACTCCAGAATGAAACATTTTCTCCAGAGATCCCTTCAGTAGTTTGTTCATGTATGCACAAGCACCAAAATTAAACATTTCGTAAAGCAACCTCTTCAGTAGTCCGTCTATGCATGCACAAGCACCAAAATTAAACATTTCCTAAAACAACCTCTTTAGTAGTCCATCTGTGTATGCACAAGCACCAAAATGAAACATTTCCCTCATGGAGTCCTTCATTAGTTTGTCCAAGTACGCACAAGCACTGAGATGACACCAAAATTAAATTTTTCCCAAAGACCTTTCAGTAGTTTGTCCAAGTACGCACAAGCACTCAAATGACACCAAAATGAAATTTCTCCCAATGACTCCTTCAGTAGTTTGTCCAAGTATGCAAAAGCACTCCAAAATGAAACAGTAACCCCAATAATTACTTCAGCAGTTTGTTCATGTATGTACAGGCACTCAAATGATGCCAGAATGAAACAGTTTCCTTAACGATTACATCAGCAGTCTGTTCATGTATGTACAAGCAACAAAATGAAACTGTTCCTCCAATGACCCTTTCATCAGTCTGTCCATGTATGCACAAGCACTTCAAATGACAACAATATGAAATGTTTCCCCCAACAACCCCTTCAGCAGTTTGTCCATCTGTGCATAAGCACCAAAATTAAATGTTTCTTCCAGTGACCCCTTAAGCAGTCTCTCCAGGTATGCATAAGCACTCCAAATGACACCAAAATAAAATTTTTCATCCAAAGATCCCTTCAGCAGTGTGTCCATGTATGCACAAGCCCTCCAAATGACACCAAAATTAAATGTTTCCCCCAACCATCCCTTCCATAGTTTGTCCACATGTGCACAAGCACCAAAATTAAATGTTTCCCACAAAAACTCCTTCAGCAGTCTGTACAGATATGCACAAGCACTTCAAATGACAACAAAATGAAATGTTTCTCCCAACAACCTCTTTAGATGTCTGTTCAGGTATGCATTAGCACTCCAAATGACAGCAAAAGTAAATGTTTCCCACAACGACCCCTTCAGCATTCTGTCTGCACAAGCACTCCAAATGACACCAAAATGAAATGTTTCCCCCAATGACCTCTTCAGCAGTCTGTCCAATTATGTATAAGCTCTCTAATGACACCAAAATGAAACATTTTCTCCAATGACCCCTTCAGCAGTCGGTCCAGATATGCACAAGCACTCCAGATGGCTCAAAAATTAAACTTTTTCCCAGACAACCCCTTCAGCAGTCTCCAAGTCTGCACAAGCACTTCAAATGGCACCAGAATTAAACCTTTTCCCATGACCACTTCAGTAGTCTGTGCATGTATGCACAAGCACTCCAGGAACGCCAGAATGAAGCATTTCACCCATCAAGTCCTTCAATAGTTTCTCCAAGTACGAATAACAAGCATATTAGTAGGTAACCATACTTACGTAAGAAACTTGCTTTTTCTGCTGTAGTCTCTCTCCAGTCCCCACACACACACCAAATGCATCCACAGAGTGGGATTTGGATTTCAGAAACATGTAGGTGCCAGTGATGTAGCCCAAGACACATTGTTGCACATCGGTGCCCCCTCCCTACCTGCATTGCCACTTACAGATTTTCTGGGGGTGGTGCTCAAGTAATATGTATGTACTGATATTTACCTTAAAGGGAAAAAAAACATTTGATTTAAAAAAAAAAAATATATATATATATATATATATACATATATATATATATATATATATATATATATATATATATTATATCAGAGAATTGTACGCGGAATGTCCAAATTTTTTCCTCATATTTTTGGTGTGTTCCCTCTAAAATCTGTACTTTTCTGGCAAATAGCTGAGGATTGAAGTCATTAAATAATGACAAACATTTGAGTTTAAGACTCCACATCCTTCAGAAAGTCCATGCTATCGCAAAACCTATTATTCTATCAACTTTCAAAGTTTGTAAGGACAATATTTAAAATCTGTCCCTATTTGTCCCCCCATCATTTTAGGCTTTGTCCAGATTTTTTGCTCTAAGAGGTTGAGAGGTATGATGCCCAGGGTAATGGCCCCATTTTTCCCAGACTAGCTATTATAACCAGGTATATTGTCAAGTCACGTGGAAGAAGTAGTTTTGGTCTTATTTAGCATTTTCAGTAAATGATATGTGGAAATAATTGGGAGGGAAAGGAATTCACATACTTCAAAGCCTTAGATAGATGTTTTGGAGGTGAAACTGTCTCTAAATTTATTTGCAAAGATATTGGTAATGTGATTTGGGTCAGAGTAGGACGTGTCATTATAAATAAGTTGAGAGCATTGTAGGGTATTGTTTCTCAGTTTTCTAACATAGCTAAAGAATGATTTTTACTTAGGGTTGACTTCAGAAACCAACCCAAGTTCAAAGTCCTTTAGTGGACCTGATAGTGTTCTTTTTTTTTTTTTTTAGATGCTTTTCCTATTATTCTTGAGAAGAGGGGTTTGGCTAAATTAAATAATTTAAGGAGTTTCATTCTTTTATTGTATTGTTCATTTATGATGGTCGACAACTAGTGGGGTTTGTTTTTTAATTTTGAGTGAGAACTGGTTCTAGTAGGACCCACTAGCTTTATGAGTTTTTCTAAATAGGGGTAGACTTCCATTGTAAAGTTTGTGGCTGTATCAAGGTCAGGAGAGGTACAATTGTAAGTGAATTTTGATAGCTCTTCATATGTTAGGGTGAGGTTAGTATGTATGTAGTCCTTAAATTCAGTGGGGTTTGCTGTGGGGCTTTTGGGACTTTAAAGTCACAAGCTTGTGGTCAAACTTCACTGGGAATCACATATCAAAGGAGTAGTGCAGGAGAAGTCATATTTCTAAGAATCAGATCAAGAGTGCTTTATCCTTTTAGTAGGTTTATTTACCAACTGCTCAAGAAAATTATTGTGTATTAAGTCTAGAAAGTTTTAGGCATATCCTTCATTGGAGGTATAAGCGATACCATTTTCTTGAAGAATAGTTAATGTCGCTCAAAATAATGGAGGCTTTGATAATAGGGAGATAATTTAGAACACAGAGGAGTCTTACACATTCATCAGGTGACACAGAAGATGTTTATTAACAAGTTATTTGTTGATAATCAGTCCTATCTAGAGTGATCTGTAGTTCAGTGAATTCAGTTTTGGGGTCTCTAGGGAATCTTCCTGAATGTAAAATACTCCTTGACAAATATGGAGACTCCACCACATTTGCCATCAGGTCTGAAGACATGAAAAGCACAAAACCAAAGAGAGTGCTCTCTTTACAGTTAAACCAAATTTCAGTAGCAATGCAGGTATGGATATTTTCTAAATGCAGGAGTGCCTCAAGATCAGGTAAGTTATTGTTTAGACTTCTGGCATTGAGGAGAGCCACCCTGATGCAATCCCATTTTGGGTTTGATAAATTAGTTATGTTAAACCTTAGAATAAGAGGGGCAGGTCATCCCAAGCAAAGCAAGTTGGACTGTCAAGCATCTCTTTCCATGCTGACGCATACTGGACCACCCTGGAATGACACCAGCTATTTAACTAATTATTGAAGCCAATTATGTTTTCTTTGTGCATATGTATATGTGTGTGTTTATCTCTTTCTCTCTCTCTCTCTATATATATATATATATATATATATATATGTACAACAGTACTGATTGATAAAAGAATACACAGAGTAATACAAAGTAATATGGGAGATGAACAGATGAGCAGTTCAGATTCAGATCAGAATGCAGCATAGCTGACCCAAAATTTGTCATGTTACAAATAGCTGAGAGACGCTAGAGATGAGGAAAAAGTCCAAATGGGCACTCCTAGATTTGGAGAAAGCATAAGACATGTTACCAAGAAAGCTGATATAGACAATCCTGTGGTGATGCAAAGTCCCAGAAACATTGCTAGAATTAGTGCAGGCTATATACAAGGACCTGTGACTCAAGTACAAACAGTTAACGGTCTCACAGATGGGTTCCCGTAAGAGTGGGTGTGTATCAGTGTTCAGCTCTGAACCCACTTCTGTTCACACTGGTGTTAGACTGCATTAGCAAACATGTCAGAGAGGACAGGTTAACAAAATCTCTCTATGCAGACAATGTGGAATTACACACAGACTCTGAGCAAGAACTTAGCATAGGATAGTGGAATGGAATGCAAAAGTAAAGGCACATGAAATGAAACAGCACAGATAAGAAATTTATAATGGCAGCAAACTGAGGAAATCGGAGGAAGCTGAGAATTTAAATATAAGGTAAAATAGCTGAACAGGTTAACAGCTTCAAGTATCTGAGAGGCTGGTTGAAGAGAAGGAAAGTCTTAATGAGGATGTCAAATATAAGATCAAAGAGACTGCAGCCAACTGGCACAGAACATCATAGGTAACATATGACAGAAGATTGCTAAAGAAGATGAAAAGTAAGGTGCAAAAAACAGTGGTATGACCAGTACTATTGTGCAGTACAGAAACCTGGGCAGTAAAGGCAGAGCAGCTGAAGAAGTTAGAGGTGATGGAGATGAAGTGCCTGAGATGGTTGGTAGGATGCACATTATATTAAGAAAGAAGACATCAAATCAGAAGCCAAAGTAGCGTCATTTGCAGAGAAGGTCAAAGAGAACAGGATTGTGTGGGCGGGCACATATGCAGAAAAACAGAAGACAGTCTGGTGAAGGACATTTAAGACAGAGAAGAAAAATAACAGAGGAAATGAGGGCATCCAGCAAAGAGTTTAAAAGATGCTTATTAATCCATACCATTTCTCATAGGAAGGATTGTATTAGAGAAGACCTGTGACAGTCAGGCATGACTGTAGAAGAAGGCAGGAGAGTGGTCTTGAATCAAGAATTGACTGGGCACCCTGACCCCATGCAGAAAATGGGAAAAGGGGGTTGATGATGCTGATGCTGCTGCTGATGATGATGTTGATATAGCAGTACTGAATTTTATCAACTTCATGTTTAGTTGACAAAATTTGGTCAGCTACTCAGATGGTTGACAGGTGTGTGAAATCGCACAATTCTTGGGTTTGGAACATATGCCGTTTCCTCAACACTGTGTCATCTCATAGTTAGTATATGTAATTAGCAACAGATGGGGGGGGTGTTGCCCTCTTGCAAAATGCAGTATTTTAATCTACTTTTAAAGTTTCACTTTTGTGTGTGCCAGGGCTGTTACTCTGTGCATGTATAGAACCATTGACATTTAGATGTCTCAACTAAAGTCTTTGCACTCATATATGTATATATATATATATATATATATATATATATATATATATATACACATTTGTCTGTGTGTGTGTATCTATATATCTGTATATATATATATATATATATATCTGTATATATATATATATATATATATATATATATATATAATATGTATATAAGTGTGTGTACGTATGTGTGTGTATATATATATATATATATATATATATATATATATATATATAATATGGTTCTACTCATTTTCTACTCACTTTAGTCAAGTAGCCCATACTTGTACCTTGGAAATCTTCACTACAAAAGGTTGGCAAACTGAATGTTGAAAAAGAAACTTGGTGAATACAATTTTCCAAACAAAAGAAAAAATACAACTCTCATCATTTTTTGCCAGGGGCAAGCCCTGTGCACTCCTCATATCCCCCTGCCAGTTATGTATACTAAGTTGGAGATCACACAATGCCTGGGAAAGATAATATTCCTCTACCTAGTAATTATTGATCTTGCACACCTGTTGACCATCTGTATATGTTGACTAAATGTGGTCGATGCAACAGATGTTGAACAACAAGCATTTTGACAAAAAACAGTACTACCACTAAATCTGAGTAAATGTTTTGCTTGACATCTGTTCAGTTGACAAAATTTGGTAGACTAAGCAGATGGTCAACAGGTGTGTGAATTTGTACTGTCCTCACAGTTGGGGAATATGCCCTTCCCCCAATATGTGTGAACTCAGAGTTAGTATATATAATTAGAAGGGGGTGTGGGAGGATGCAGGGAGATTTCATTTTTGCATGCACTGAGAATTTTGCTCAGTGCATGCATAATAGCATGTCAAGGTCTGTGATTTCAATGTTATGTGGACATTTGGGTTTTTTGATTGTATTAACTCACCCATATATACGTGCATGTGTGTGTGTGTGTGTGTGTGTGTGTGTGTGTGTGTGTGTGTGTGTGTGTGTGTGTGTGTGAAATTCATGGGAAAACATTTTTCTAAAACAGTAGAGAGAAAAAGCACATTAACTTAAGTTATACTAGCATCAAGGGCAATGATGACCTAGTAAATGGTCATATTAATATTAGTATTATGGTATAAAACGAATTCCACCATTATATTACAGTATTGTGTTTGTCTGGACTCCATAAACCCTGATTTGCATTTTGGAATGATTTGTTCAGCAGCAATCTAAAAGCCTTAAGCAAGAATAGTTGCATAAATTGTAATGTCTAAATTAATAAGAAAGATGGGACAATAGCTAGTTGTAAGAAACAACATATCCATGATATAGAAGGATAAAGCCCCAACTATGGCCAGGGTGACCTGAGTCTGATTAGAAGTTCAGGCACTTGGAGACACTAGTAGCACCAGGACTGGCATGACCATCCTTGGGGAAGGGTAGTGGTACATCAGGGCAGATATGGTCTCAATCTCTCAGTGGAGGGGCAGTGTTGCAGTGGGTATCCTGAGAATGGTCTTGCTGTGCACAGAGCCACCTCCTGCTTTTAGCCATTATCAGTGAATGCATGACAGAATGGGCTGACAAGGGGAGGACATTGTGAATTCCTGCTGTAAAGTTGATAGTCAGTCTCCCTCCCCATGGGCAGTGTTAAAGACCTGAAAATAGTCTCATTGCTGAGTTGCCAGCGAGAGTGCAAACTCTCCAAAGTCTGCCATAATGATGGGCATTCTAGGTGACTTTTGCCAAAGAAGTTGTGGAAACTCACCAGCAATAGGGTGATATATATACGCAAGTCTGATAGACAGAGGCTTGATGGACAGCAGTCAGAGAGATAGGAAGAACTTGGAAAGATGGTTCTTTGTAAGTAGAGGATCCAAACTGGGGTTCAAAAAATATACTGGCTTAGATTGATTTAGATATTTGTGTGATATACCATTAGATTTGATGTGCTCAAAAAGTGTAAACAGTATGGGATCAAGCAGGTATTTGAATTCTCTGTAGAATAAAACATTACTTCTGGGCCCAGCATATTGTCAGGACTGATCAGTGACTGCAGCTAAAATTTCTGAGATAAAAAGCATCATCACGGAGGAATGCTTTGTCTAATAAAATAACATTCAGAAGGAAGTTATCAATGAGTCTCATAATATCATTTGAATTCACATAAAAATTACTAGAAGCAAACACATTAGCATTAGTGACATAGAAAGCTGATAAATGTTCATGCAGATGCATGCATAATTTGTTACTGTCTTTTATGAAAGCATTGCTATTTTAACCCATTCACAAGCACTCCAGTGACACCAAAACAAAACTTTTCACCCCTTTGGTAGTTTCTCCAAATATGCATAATGATCATACCAGTAAGTAACCCTACTTATTTGAGAGTTTTTTCTGCCCTAGTCTCTCTCCAGTCCCCACATACCAAATGTGGGATAATTTACTAGCATCTTAGAGGGGCTAGCAGTCCATTCTATGTATCTGGATTCTATGCAGGATTTAAACAATAATTGGATATAAGTTTTAAGATGGTGCATGAAATCCACTAGAGAATTTAATCAGTTCACATTGAAATGATTTCCTAATTCTTTTTTGGACTTGTATTTTTAATCTCTTAACAGCATTTGCCAGTGTTCCTTTTTTCAGATAAGATGCTTTGTTTGCAAGAATGCCATTTGCTGTTGATTTGAATGCTGGCATTTGACATCATATGCAATATTGTGGTCAGGAGGGTGATAAAAGTATAACTAAATTAATTAAATAGGGTGATGTCATGTTCTTTGAGGAAATTCAGATAGATTGATTAGGATCAAAAATTATTTTTGTGTGAAATAATGAATTGTTAGAAAACATACAAGGTTCTGAATGACACTTGAGCTCAACATCTTGGAAAGATTTAGAGATAAAAAATACATTGATCCTGATCTGTACAGAGCTGAAAGCAAAGCTAAGTCTTTCCTTTGAGGAAATAAAGCTTAGTAAGGGTCAAAGAGGTCAAAGGTATTAAAAGGACAATTGAAGAAGAGAAATATCATACATGTGTTGCTCACTGAAGACCCAAGTCTGTCAACTGCTGAACCAAGAGTTGTGTTCCAGTCTGCCCTTTAATTACAGTGTGGATATTGACTATAGGCAGGAGTGAACAGAATTACCTAAAACTGTCTCTGTACAAGGTGGAGATATAGAAACCAATGTAATGGGATGAGATACTAGAGGACTTATACATTCCACAGTAAGAAGTCTGCCCCACAGATCCCCCTTTGCTTGGGACACCCAAAATAGAAAATTATTTTTAATTAATATTGCTATCCCAAATTATTGGTTGAGATTCCTGAAGCAAAGATGAAATGAGACAATTCTTTTTTAAAGGATCAAATTGCAAAGGGCAGCTGTGTGTCTCTTTCATCAGGTAGGCACTGCTGTTTTTGTTTATTTTTTTATTTATTTAACATTTGTTTACCGGGAAAGTCCAACTTGGAGCGAAGCCAATTTTCAGCGGAGGCCCGGGGAGAAATGCTGCAGACACGTGTCTTTATTATAGAGTAGTTTTGCTCTTGATAATTACTTGCAGACTATGCACATTCCAAAATGTAATGGTAAGATCTGTCATTGTATTATCTGTGATAAATAAGCAGCAGCCTATAGCCTGCGTTCATATAATACCAGTAGAATTTAGTACCCACTTGACTCCCCAAATATATAATCTATTTTAAAAAAAACTGTTTGTGGCTGCTTAAATTCTGAGATCCCCCATATATTTTTTGAGGTCACTTTCAATTGGACAGTAAAATTAAGAAACCATTAGTTGATAGCTTTGCATCCTTAAGACCTAATCCAAAAGCTACTTATTAAAGCCAGCTGAAAATTGAGTAAACCCAAGTAAACAAACAAACAAAAAACACCCCAACAAAGAAAATCTACTGACTAAAGTTTATATATTGCTATTTATTTAATTTATTTAGTATTGTGTGTATGCATTTGTTAACCAAGGCAGAATGCTGATTTAGTGGAATCATTTTTCAGGTTCACACCCAGTGTAAAGTTACACACACACACACACACACACACACACACACACACACACACACACACACACACACACACACACACACACACACCAAATTCACAACTGTTTACAGAAAGTAAATCATACAATGTCAGATAAGAGCAAAATAGTTTGGTGGCTGGACATACAACAGAAGTGGCATTTGCAAGCAAGTAGAATCTAAAGGTCAATACATTAATACAGCATGGCTAGAGAGGAAAGCTTCTGTAACTAAATTTCTTTAGTCTGACAAGAGAAGTTTGTAGCTGGATCATCTGTGTTCTAAGTGATGATTTATTTAGTAAAGCAGTCACATTTAGATTCTTTGAAGAAGTAAGATTTTAGTTCCTTCCAGAAGGTTAGAAAGGAAGGGGCACTTTGGGATGGATTCCCTGATTCTGGGGGTCATTGTGGAAAAAGCATGTTCTGCTCACATTAGTCTGGTGTGTGGGGTACAGAGGTTGGCTGTGTTGGATGCTAGTCTGGTCTGTAGAGTACAGAGGTTGGGTGTACAAGGTTAATCTGGTCTGTGGGGTACAGAGGTTGGTTGTGTAGGAGGTTAGTGTGGTGCATGGGATAGAGAGGTTGGGTGTAGGATGTTAAGCTGATGTGTGTGGTACAGTGGTAGGGGTGTAGGAGATTAGTCTGGTGTATGGGGTACAGAGGTTGGGGTGTAGGAGGTTAGTCTGGTGTGTGGGGTACAGAGGTTGGGGGTGTAGGAGGTTAGTCTGGTGTGTTAGGTACAGAGGTCGGATGTAGGAGGTTAGTCTGGTGTGTGGGGTACAGAGGTTGGTTGTGTAGGAGGTTAATCTGGTGTGTGGGATACAGAGGTTGGGTGTAGGAGGTTAGTCTGGTGTGTGGGGTACAGAGGGAGGTGTAGGAGGTTAGTCTGGTGTGTGGGGTGTAGAGGTTGGGGGTGTAGGATGTTAGTCTGGTGGTCTGGGGTACAGAAGTTGGGTGTATGATGTTAGTTTGGTGTCTGGGGTAGAGAGGTTGGGTGTAGAATATTAGTCTGTTGTATGGAGTAAAGAGGTTGGGTGTGGGAGGTTAGTCTGGTGTGTTGGGTACATAGGTTGGGTGTAGGATGTTAGTCTTTTGTGAGGGGTACAGAGGTTGGGTGTAGGGGGTTAGTCTGATGTGTGGGGTACAGAGGTTGGGGATCTATGGCTGCATGGGGTTTGCCTCATACTGAGTCTGCTGGAATAGAGGGGGAAGACTCCATGTTTAACAGTTTAAATGTCTCTCAGTCTAGAAGAAGGATGCTTTTGGGGGGGAATGTCTAGTCACCTGAGTTCTCAAGAGTATTGCAGTGGTATTCTCTCATGGTGGGTAGGGTTATGAATCTGCAGGAGATAGGTTGGAGGAGGATGAGGTTCTTTTCTGAAGAGATGGCAATCCATTGTAGCACTCCAACACACCTGATCTTCCTCATTTGGTTCTTCTTCATTCATTATTACCTACAATGTCTCTTTCTCAAGACCTCTGCTCTGTAACTCAGTAACAACAATTTTGAATCACACAGATTCTCTTCATACTGTCTACTACAGCCTGTGCTGCCATGTTTACTCCATCCTTCATCTTTTTCAGCAGGGTGAAACTGGCTGTATGAGATGTAGAAATAGTGTTTGATTTGTTAAGTCATGAGAAATTTTGGAAAGATGTGGGTTGCAGAGAATATAATAACAAGTATTAAAGAAGTGTTATGAAAAGGCATGGTTGAAAATTATGTTAAACAGTTGTTTAGGGAAGAGAATAAAAACTGAAAGGGTAACCATTTGAAATGCCACCATAGTGTCCTGTAACACAGACACTAAATTGCAAAAAAATGAACATGCATATATTAAGACTGAGATTGCCACTTCTTGAGCTATTCCTTTTCCTTAGAGGTATTGTGATCTCAGAGTCAGTATAAATAAGTTCAGGGGGTGCAGGGAGTTTGTCCTCCTGCAACAAAAAAAAAGTTAAAGGAGAAGAGCAACATTTGAGATCCCCTCTTCTACAATTTCAGTCATTTGTTTCCTCTTGTTAGCGAGTGCTGACATTTCAATAGGGGGCCATTGAAAGAGGTATTAAAGAGGTGTCCATTAAATGTGCGTTTTGTGTTCGAGACAAATGCAGTTATACAATCGCATAGGTGATATGAGAGATAGAAAGAAGGTTATTATACGTGTGTGTCTTTCATATGTAGATGATTTGGTGATTGTAACAGAATATACGGTGGATGAGGGAGACTTTGACAGTAGAAAGTATCGCTCGTCTTGTATATCTCAGTAAGACGATGAGGTTTGGCTGTTCATTTAAGTTGTTTATTATACACAAACACATCAGAATGGAGGACTGTAACATAAAACTGGAACTAACTGACTGACTACATACATGCATGCTTTCTCTCTGGCTGCTCACTTAAAATGGCACTCTTGCTTGCACATGCTCAGTACTTATATGCACGTGCCCACTGACTGCAATTATTCTTAAAGTTACAACACACACTCTGATCTACAGAGAAGAAACTAAAGATGGATTAAGATTAACAGTTAATAAGCAAGGGGCTTGCTGGAATAAAAATAGATAAATTGAATATATTCTACTAGAATGATAAGCATATAAGGAATAAGGTTTGACAAATGTGATAAAATAATGGTGCACTGAAGAGAAATTATGGAAGAAGTAAATAAGTTAATTGGTGATAAACCTCAATTTATCTTTTTAATTAAAAGGATTATCTTATAAATACATATGTTTTGGGAATATATCAGAGGACTGTATATATGTTTCTGGGAAAATGGAAAAACAGTTGTTAGAAATAGCTTTGTCATGTTGTCTGGTTATCAATACTGAATCCAGTAAGAAGAGATATGGCATATAATTAAAAAGAAAAGAAAGGGGTAGTCTAAATTAAAAAAAAGTCAAGTTGTATGTTTAGCGTCTATTCATTTGGAGTGATTAAAAATGAAAGAGAAAAGAGTTTGATATGCATACATGTAAAATATGAAGAGATTACAGAAAAGAGAAAAGTAGAAAGCAATAGAAAAGTAGAAGGAAAATACTATGAAAAAAGTATATATATATATATATATATATATATATATATATATATATATATATCATGTAAGGAATGTAAAGAAGATATTAACATTTCAATGAAAAATAGAAAGTAACGGTTTAAAGGATTTTGTGAGGCTGAAGATTTTTATGGAGATTATTATTACATAAGATACTGGTGAAAGGTAGTATGAAATATAACTCAAAGGAGGAAGGAATGTGCACTGATGTGTGGAAGAAATGGCAGAACATTATTATTTGGAATGTAAAAAGAATGCAGAGTTTTAGAAAAAAAATCAAGATGAAAATAAGTGAGACGGTTATAAAAATAAAATTATGGGTGAGGTATTATATAGGAAATATGAGAAAGGAATAAAGTATGAAGTTAAAAAAATGGGATAAGATATTTATCAGTTTTGTGGAAAAGGAGATGTGAAGAGTTATTGTATAACAAAAAAAGATGGTAAAGATGTGTTAGCAGAAATAAAAGGGTGGTTTTGGAGGAAAGAATGAGGGATAGCATGGAAATTATAAGGCATGCTGTGGTTGTGAGATTGAAAATGCAAGTATTCTAAAAATTGTAAATATTGTAAAATTTTAAGTAGAATAAAAGAGGTGTGATTATCAAGATGTGTAAAAAATAAAGCAACTCCTATGTTTTTTTTTTATTTGCTCCAAGCCACTAGATGGCACCAGAAGGCTGCTAATAGGCTCAGACACTTCACAGAAGATATCAGTCTAATAGCTTAGACAGCTGCAGAACCAAAAGCAGCTTGGCCCAATTTTGATGGTGAAGGACTTGAAACATGTCTTAATAAATTTAATTTAGGAGGAAGTGCCGAGGGATGGCAAGAAGGCTGGCTGGAACAGAATGGTAGAACCAGTGCTAAGAAAACAAGATATTTCTGTAAATGTTGATAAGAAGCCAGGATAAAAGAAAACAAATGGGATTGGTGGCATAAATCTGGATGTGTATCTAGTTGGTGGAGAAGACAGTTTTAAGGAAATACATCTGCAACAGAGTGAAGTGAGAAGAATTAAATACAGATACTGCAAGGAGAACTACAAAGACATGTGGTGAATCCGTGAGTCAGGCAGGCAGAAGAAGAAGAATGGAGGAAGAGGGAAACATGAGTGCAAAGGAACACTGAAGGACTGAATGTGTAGAGAGTAACCAGTGGAAGAATAAGATCAAAATCAATAAAGCTATTAACAGGTATGACATTATGGATATTTTTATTTTACCACTGGGTTTTGATTTAGAAATAAGAGCATTGGTTCATTTAGGTAACAAAGACTTGTGAAATGACATTTGAAACTTATTTATTAGCAGAACTCTTCAAAGATGAACCAGAAAAAGAGCATGCTGTTACCATGAAAATATTTTTTTGTTTTAAAATTTAACCGTACAATTAAAAAAATAAATACATAATTCTGAACATTAGAATATGAATCAAGAATTTTTCTGTGGTATTATAATAAAGTACATGATGTTAGGAAAGTGTATGATGAAAGAAATGTTTGGACAGAAGGGTAAAAAGTGTGGGTAACAGTGAAGATGAATGAAGGAAAAATACAGATTGTCCCAAACATAATTATGCTAAATAGGGAAAAGGGTAAATACTGAGGGCAACCTAATGCTTGTCTTTTTTGAATAAAAAACATATGTTGTGCCTGAAAATAACAAAATAAGATGTGGACAATGTGGGGAGAGGGGGATACTGCTAGGAATTCTAAATCAGTATGTAGAAAATATAATGAGAATTGACACTTCTTGTTTGACTGCCCTTTCTTAGAACAAGAAAGGAAAAATGTGCCCATTGTCATAAGACGGTCCTTCTGTATTTTGCAGCTTATAAACAAAGAGATTGTGTCTAAAACTAGGGATGTCATTATACCCCTTTACTCAGCCCTTATTAGGTCAGTCATTGAATATATTGCCCACTTTGGCATGTATCTGTCCAAGCACATGCAACAACTGGAATGCCCACAAAGATACTGTACTAAAATGAGACAAGGCATTAATTTCCTATATGGACCAACTCAAAGCCCTGCAACTATACCCAGTATTCCTACAGACTGCTAGGAGGTGACCTGTGTCTGGCAAACAAGGCATCTTCTAGGACAACACTGATGGATTTACTGTACATCAGAAAGTAAAAAGGCATCAGAAATACTCTGTCTGAGAGCATAAACCTCTTCAACAACATCAGTAGAATGGTTTGGAGAAACAGGTTTATCTTGCAGACGATACCTCTGATTTTTCCCCATCTACATAAACAAAGCTCATCTCTATTCAGATTCAAGCACAACCTGGATCTGTGGATGGGAAACAGAAAATTTACCCAAGGATTGCTCCCTGTACTAATAGATGGAGGTAGTTACTAAATGTTTTATCCGATGCATGGGCCCCTCAAATTATTTCTAGTATGATCCCAGTTATTATCACTAGGTACAGTATATAATTACTGACCATGGGATGGGTAAGGACAATCTAACTTCAAATGAAATAGGTTATTTCAAGTACAAAAAAGGAAACTGGCTAGGCTTAAAATGGCCCACAAGGGCAGCTAGCCTAATACTTACCTATGAATGTATGAACCTATAAAAATGTAAAATATAATAGTAGAGGAGATGGGCATTTAGTTGAAAATGGTTGTTGTTTGTCTTTCGGCTTTTCCCAGTTAGGGGTCACCACAGCGGAACTCCAGTCCGCTAATGATTGACAGTAGATTTTCACAAACGCCGAGGTGCCAGCTCGACGTCCAACCTTCAACGATGGCACACCCATTTACACATGTCTTTCAAACACCCACCCAACCGAGGGGAGGACATGCAGATTCCACACAGAAGGCACTCCCCGCACTCCAGCCAAGAAACGAACGGGAGAACCTCTTGCTGTGAGGCAACAATGCTACCGCTGCACCACCGCGGCTGTCTGGTATTTAGTTGAAAATGGTCTCTTCTTCACTTATTTCCTCATAAAACTTTCTTCTTCACAAATATATTTAATTTAGTTGAAAATGGTATTAAATATATTTGTGAAGAAGAAAGTTTTATGAGGAAATAAGTGAAGAAGAGAATGTAGACAATGTGGAAAATATTGGAAAGGACAGAGTAAACAAAATGAAGGATGGTGTGCCAACAGAAAAGTCTTAGCGGTCCAAGATATGGATGCCACAGTGGTACGGCGGTAGCGTTGTTACCTCACAGCAAGAGGTTCTCCCATTCGATTCTCGGCGTGACTTGGGAGTGCCTTCTGTGTGGAGTCTGCATGTCCTCCCCGTGGTTGAGTAGCGTTCGAAAGACATGCATGCGTAAATGGGCGTGCCTTCGTTGAAGGTTGGGCGTCGAGCTGGTACCTCACCGTTTCTTAAAAATCTACTGCCAATCATTAGCGGACCGGAGTTCCGCTGTGGCGACGCCTTACCGGGAAAAAGCCGAAAGACTAACAACAAGTATTACAAAGTAAAAGATAGAAGGAAGAGTTGGAGACAAGAAGAATGACAACAAAATGATGAAAAATTAATAAAGAAGGGTTAAGAGAAGAAAGAGAAAAAAAATAACAACTGGAAGTAAGAAAGACGCAAAGAAAGGAAAAGGATAATATAGATGACCTAGGAATATAGGCATTAAATATGAATAATATATAAAATGATAAAGTGAGTTTATTAGTAATATGTTTGTTGAACATATAGGGGCATTCATAAAGGTACTACAATATTCTTCTCAGCAATGGCACTAATGCTGTGTTGCATTGTGATCTAGCATGAAGCAAAGACGTAGTACTGTGTAGTGCTGGATCTGCTGCAGAATGCTAATGAAGCATTATGGGGGAGTGGCATATGCAAATTAATCATGTACAGACCAAGCGATTCAAGAAATCTCTTGGATGTGTAGATTAGCATGGCCAGCTCCCACCATATCGTGGTAATGAGCACCACCAAAAGGCTGTGTCCAACTACCTGAACAAAACCGTAGTATGCAGATTGTGGGGTGGGGGGAGCCACTGGCCATGATGGATTACTCTACACTTAAGTGCCATAATGACATTGACTTTAGTATGTGGATTAGGGTCGGAGGGACACTAGACACCAAAGATTACTCTACAGTTAAGTGCCACAACAGCACTGACTTCAGTATGGGGGTTAGTTAGGGGGAAGCTCTAGCCACCAGGAAAAATACAGTGGTGCCATAACATCACCTAACTTATTATGAGATTGGAGGTAGGGGGAACACTAGTCACCAGGGAGTACTCTAAACCCATGTGCTTTAATGTCACTTCAACTAATATGGGGATGGGGATACACTAGATGGGGGAGGTCAGACATCTCACAAGTAAGGTGACTGTTGTGAGCATGCTTGTATTTGAATGTGTACATGTGTGTGTGTGTGTGTGTGTGTGTGTGTGTGTGTGTGTGTGTGTGTGTGTGTGTCTGTGTGTCTGTGTGTCTGTGTGTGTGAATGGGTGGGGATGCCAATGCCTACATGAGCAGAAGCTAACTATCCCATCATGCAGATCAGCAGTGCTCAGCACATCGCAGTCATAATTGCAATTCACAACTAACATGTCTCTGAATCGCTAAGTATCATGTCGTGGTAGCAAGGCCTTTTTAGAGTGAGCCATACAGCTCACACTTGGCCCTTTAATTGGGGAAAGTTTTCATTTATCACTTAAGAAAAATATTTATTTTAAATACTTGTTTATTGGTGAAACTAACATATTAATGAGGGTATACTGTATACGTTTCCAGCTAAGATGTCGAAAGAACTTTGATTTGGTGATCAAGAGTGAATCCAGTTAAAAGAAGGGTGATATATTACAAAAGAGGGGTACAAATATAGTTATGTGTCACATCTATGCATCTGATTGGAGTGATAAGGAATGTAAAAGAGAGAACAAAAATTACAAGAAAAATATTACATGCACAATATAAAGAAATATGGAAAACATGAAGGAGGAATTAAAGGAGTAAGCAGGAAAAGATGGAAGGGAAAAAATAGGTAAATAAACTTAAGTTATGGAAGATGCTGACTATATGGAAACTGATGGAATAGAAAAGTATGGTATTATATGGTCATAAAAAAGTATTGAAGCTGTAAATAATACTGAAAAATGTAAAAGTGTAATGAATTGTAATGAGGTAGAAGTAACAAAATATTTTTTGAGATGTAAGAGGCGGGAAAATATTTAGGCAAAAGTTTAAACAGGAGTGTAAATGTATGGAGTTAGAAATATAAATGTGGATATACTATTGTATGAGAAAGGAAGGAAATGGGGAAAATATTGTTTGTAGCAATGTGGGCATTGTAGAAAAGGAAATGTGATGGCTTATGGTGTAATTAAAATAGAGTAGGTGAAGCTGTGTTGGCTGAAATAAAAAGATAATCATGAAACAAAGGATGGGGGATAGAGGGAAGGGTAAAAAGGTAAAATAAATAATACAGGAATATTATTAATATGATTCTGAAAATATGGAAAGTGCAAATATTGTTTTGTTTTGGGGGGGGTCCACTCAGCTCTCATAGTTACCAGCCCGGCCCCATGTACCCAACATTGACACAAGGTTTACCAATTACTCTCCAAGTCCCCCCTGCTAGGGCCAGTTGTGGATCCTGAGGGTGTCCTGGGGGCTTGTCTCATATGTGCATCCATCCTGGGGGGATATTTTTTTTATTCTATCACCTACCAATTCCCTTTGCTGCACACTAGTTGATTATCTCCAAGGGCACCTCCCCTCTTTGGACCATGCCTCCCCTTTCGAGAGCATATCGATGAGCACCCCCCATTTGTGATGAGCATGGCCATCCCTTCCCTGCTGCTCCATCAGTTGCCTAAGCCAATAATCAAACCCAGGTCAGCTGGGCCATAGTCCGGGCTTTATCCTTCTGTGCCACCAGAGTGGCGAAAAAGTGCAATTATTGTTAATGTGAAACTGAAAGTCTAAATGTTGTGAATGTGAAAATGCAAATAGTGTAAAAATGTGTACACAGTTAAGATGTGTAACTAAAGCAATCCCTGCAATTTTTTTTTTCTAAAAGTGAAGTGGGATATTTTGCATCCATACGAGCTATCACCAACTCATACCGATAGGACCTCAATTTAACATTTCATCCAAAAGACACCATAGTCATCTAAAGTTTATACATTTTTTCAGATTACTGAAAGAATGATTTCAGGTTATTCAAGGTGATTTTAATATTCTGTATACCAATTTGTAATTCAGAGTTAGATGAACATACTAAGAGTAAATTATTTTTTCAGTGTAGAAGCTACTAGATCAGCTAAGTTATTCGAGGATATAGATGAATCCTCTTGGTTAAGTAAATTATCTTGCAGTATACTAAAATCTGAAAACTCCAGGTTAAAGAAACTTTCCTCATTTACTTACATATTAGCTGAGCTTCATTAAGGTACCACAACATCTGCACCTCCATGTACATGTTGCTATACCTTTTAATGATTCTGGAGCAGCCAGTAGAAGGTGCTGCATGGCCCTTTACCACAAAGAAGTGCAGCACCCTGTGGCCATGCTGAATGCTAAATGAAACATTCTTGGGGTGTGGCATATGATAATTAGCCATATGCTCTCTCCCCAAAACCACCAAGCTGTGTTGAACAAAAAGACTAGAACTACAAAACTTTGATGTGCCAGAAGAAAAAATTCTTATAAACGGTATGTAATTAATATTAAGCTTGCTCAGTCTTAACTGATGTACAGATATGCAAGTAGTGATAACCAAATAAAAAAAAAAAAAACAGTGCAGAGTAGTGCAATGCAAAAATAGGTCCAACTACACCAGTTCCATCTTGTTGACTCCCCATACAGAACCATAGTTAGGGCAGGACGAAGGTGTTGGGTGCCCCAGACCTAAGCTGTTAGGGAGCATGATCTGATCAGCAGTGCAGAAGTGGACTACAAACTGTGCACTGCCAGCATTCACTAGGGATTACAGTTTGCTGTTCTAGTCATTCATTTTAACAGTTGCAGTTAGTTGTGCACCTGCCTAGAAGAAACCTAGAGTGAAAAAGCTGTCTAACTTTGGAGAGCAGTTTTTTTTTTTTTTGTTTTTGTTTTTGCTCCTTAATTATAGTTTGTGAAGGGCATGACAAGCCTGGGAACTGCCCAGGGTTTGAGTTTAGTTCTCTAACCTCATCTATGTCCCTCTGTTTGGATCACTTTCCTACTCACTGCCTTCAGCAAGCTACTGATCCAGTGCTGTACCACACTGGTCTTCAGCCAGAGTCCCCTGGAACCCCAGTGTTTGTGTAGCATCTGATTGAGGTTCCTACATGCATTTCTCAATAATTAAAACAAGAATAGAATTTTTGTCAAGCACACAGTTTGACCACCAATGAAGTAGCAATCAAACTAATACAGTTTGACAAAATGCTATAAAACTTACTTTCTATATACTCTGCTTCAAAGAAATGACAAGAGACCAGTTAATCCACCTACTGTGTGCAGGTATAGCAATTCATCAGTCCTTACAGCACCTCCCATTGTCATTCAGTTTACCAGTATTAGGGGACTGGTGATTCTGACCAGTAGAGTTACAGTCAGATCAAATGGCTAAATGCAGACTGAGGATGAGTAGGGGTGAAGGAGGGTTTTACTGTACTTCAGTGTTTGTGTGTGTGTGTGTGTGTGTGTGTGTGTGTGTGTGTGTGTGTGTGCGCGCGCGCACTCACACAAGTGTGAATGTTTGTGTATGTGTAACCCACAGACTGAAATTCAGAAAAAAATCCACAGTTAAAAAACAAAGAGTTAAGGTTACAGTTCATGCACAAAATAATTGTGGTACTAGGATTGCCCAGTTGTTAATGGGATGGTGGGATAAAAGTGCAGGAATAACTATTGGCCATATTACTATTAGGTCAGGCCCCATTCTGCAGTTGCAGCTTCAGATTAGGCCAAAATGTTGTTAGACTCAGCCCACTGACATATTTTTGAAGTAGTGTTCGTGGGTTGTCTTATAAGAAAAAGAGTATCAAGCTTTCGAGACTACTGATGTAGTTGATTTGTTTTAATTGTTCAATACTTTATCATACCAGTTGCTGTAAATTTCTTTATTCTGTAAATGACATAGAAAGAGAAATTGAAGCACAGTGTCTGGATCCTGTCTAATGACTATAAACTCTTTGGAGGGCTTCATTGGCATTGGGAAGCAAACATGTATAACATAAAATTCTCTTGTTTTTTTGTGTTTTAGGTATTCATTCTTTCCAGCTGATGTATGGCTGTTCTATGAATGATGGCACCACCAGTGGTAGCAATGGATTCTATCAATTAGGTTATGATGGACAGGACTTCGTCACATTAGATAAAGGCACTATGACTTGGACTGCAGCAACACCTTCAGCTGTCATCACTAAAAACAAATGGGATCCTAATACAGCCAGGAATATGCAGTGGAAGGGTTATTTGGACCAGACATGCATTGAATGGCTTCAGAAATATCTTAAATATGGTCAAACTAGTCTGAAAAGAAAAGGTAACTTTGAACAGCAGAATTATTTATGTATTCATTATATAATTACATGTTAATCAGACAAACCCAATGATTTTATTAATGTTTGCTTTCTAAAACTGTTTTTATAGACATAGAAATTAAATTTATATATATAATGTGTCTACTTCATAACACTGAAATTTCATAATTTTGAATTTCATAACATTGAGACCATAACATCAAAAATTCAAAACACTGAAAACCCAAAACATCTAAATCCCAAAACATTGAAAACTCAGAATATTGAAAGTGTGCTTCATAACATTGAAAACTAAATTGCACAAGTAAATAAGATCCCTCCACCTACAACAACACCTAACTAACAAACACACTTTCTACTACGTTTCTGCAGGGGGGCAAGACCCCCCCCGTAAATTAAATAAACCAATTCCAAGATCGCACTACAGTGGAAAAAAAGTTAATTTCCTAACCGCAGTGTATAGTGAGGTTTGGAAATTAACTTTTTCTCTTTGTAGTGCAGTCTTGGAGTTGGTATATTTAATTTACGGAGGGGGGGGTGCAAGGGGGATTGCCCCCCTGCAGAAACGTAGTAGAAAGTGTGTTTGTTAGTTAGGTGTTGTTGTAGGTGGAAGGGATAATATTTACATGAGCATTGCAGTTTTCAATGTTATGAAGCACACTTTCAATGTTCTGAGTTTTCAGTGTTTTGGGATTTAGATGTTTTGGTCTTAATGTTATAAAATTCAACGGTATGAAATTTCAATGTTATGAAGTAGACCCATACACACACACACACATATATATATATATATATATATATATATATATATATATATATATTTATGGTTACACTTCAAAACATCTAAAACCGATAACATCTAAATTCATAACACTGAGACCATAACATCTAAAACGCATAATATCGAATTTCATAACATCTAAAATGTATAATATGTAATGGTGTATCATCAAACGTGTAAATATTATAGTTTATTCTGTTTATATTGAGGTATCACTATGAGATGTTGTAGTTTTTATTTCTGTAGTTATTATTGATATAGTGTAGGAATTTATACTATTTATGTACTGTTTACTTTGCCACTCTGTATGTGTTTTTTAGGCCATACAGATAGTGATATAGACATTATGTGTAAATTCTTTATGGTGATCGTGCTACAGGAGGTTAGGAAATTAACTTTTTCGCACTGTAGTGCAATCTCGGAGTTGGTATATTTAATTTATGGGGGTGTGGGGGCAGAGCCCCCCCCCACAGGGGGTGCAGGGGGGGCTTGCCCCCCTGCAGATACGTAGTAAAAAGTGTGTTTGTTAGTTTGGTGTCTTTATATGTGGAGGAGATGTTATTTTCATGTGATTTGTAGTGTACGATGTTATGATGCACATTTTAGATGTTATGAAATTCGATATTATAGGTTTTAGATGTTTTGAAGTGGAACTATATATATATATACATATATATATATATATATATATATATATATATATATATATATATATATATATATATATATATATATATATATGTATATATATCTATATATATATATATATATACACACATATACATATATATATATATATATATATATATATATATATATATATAAGGAACTGAAAGGATGGCAGCACTACAGAGCATATTTTTAAAAGTAGCTTTTCTGTATTTCTACTCGATACATGCAGACACCTTTCTCAAATGCAATTATAGGTTACTGTACTTCTCAAATAATTGGAGAATTAAGACGTGACTTGCGTAATCAGTATAAAGAGTCATCTTCACTAACATATAATTCTCTACAGACTACCCACAACACAGTTTTTAAATATTTTTCTCTTTTTGCTGTTTATCCACATAGTTCCAGTTTATTAATGAAAATACTGATGAAAGACATCTGGAGTGTTGCTTTCTTATTTATTTGTTTGCTAGGTAATTTGATCCTTTACAGGCTCTTTTCAGTTGTGACCTGAGTTATAAGGTCAAGGGTAAACAAAATATAAAAGTGAAATGTGGTGTACTGACCACTGTTTAGTAACTATTCAAATAGCATACTTTTTCTGAGGAAGAAGGAAACTATATTACCCCAAGAAAACATAGGCAGAAACAAGAACATGTAGATTTTATACACACAGTAACCAGAGAGGTCAGAAATTAAACCTTACACACCTCTCAGCCTCTTAGCTCAATAATAAGGGACAAAGCTAAAAATACTGGTAATGGGCAGGGTCAGAGGGTCAAAATCAGGGACAGATTTTAAATATTGGTTTTATATACTTAGAAAGTAGCCAGAACAAGTTTTGCATTAGCATGTATTTTCTGAAGGATATGAAGTTTGAAACTCATATAGATGTCATTATTTAGTGACTGCAATTTAATTTATTTTTTTTTTTTTATTTTTAATTTTATAAATCTGTTAATTAGGTAAGTCCACTGGACGCAAGTGTTCCTTTACAAGGTAACCCAGAAACATTCTCTGGTCAAGTGACTTAAATGATTTGTCAAGAACAGACCAAAAATATGAGGAAAAATCAGGGACATACAGCATAACAAGGGAGAGTTAAGAGTTATACCCTGGAGCTATGAGGCACAATCTTAACTGTGACTTATGTCCAACTTTTGCAACTAACTGTATGTCTGTCAGTTTTTCATCAATTCTTAGGATGTTTGAATATCTTTGTAGATCTACTTGCTCTCACCTCACTAGCAGTAAATAACACTGTCCCACCACTCACCCTGTGAAATAATATTTCTTTTTTAATTTTTTCCTTCCTCCACCTTCACTGATTCTCAGCCATTCTACCCCTATACCCCACATCTGACTATTATTGTTACCCCACATAGCTTCTTATGCGGAAGACAAAGACTAGACAGTGAAGAGTTGATGCCTTCTGATCTGCATATGGTAGGAGACTTTTCTGTGCAACTGTTGCAATCCTGAGGTGCCTGGAGAGCTGTGTGTCACATGGAAAAGGCATGTGAATGTTCTGACTCACTTGCTACCACTTAAAACTACTGCCATGTGCCCTTTGTATGTACATGCCTGCTGTGTGTACCAACTGACATCCACCAGCTGGTAGTTAGGTGATGACATAGCCAGCATCTTTCTCCAGAATAAGAGAAAAGGTTGGCAGATGCTCGATCCTCCCTACCCAGCCAACCATTCTGATCTGGAGTGTTGGTTAAACTTTGGTTGCTGGCAGCACAGGCAGTATTCTGCCTCTGTCCCAACTGAGTGGGAAATAGCATTATATGATATTGACATTAAGTATACATCTAAAGGTGTCATTTATGCCTTCATACTGTCTCTTCTCCTTTTTCAGTTTTACATTAATTACTCTCCTTTCTCAATATTGTGCAGACAGAATCAAATTATGTTTCCCCTTCTCCCCCAACTGTATATGTTCCTAGTACATAGAATTTTCTCTCATTCATCATACGTGCATACATAGACACACACACGCACGCACACACACACACACACACACACACACACACACACACACACACACACACACACACACACACACACACACATACATGCCAATGAAGAAATACAAAAGTTTGTCCAGCAAAACGTGAGGTGTGAAACAGAAGGAGATTCTGCTTCTTGTTCTTCTGGTAATAAAGACCTTAGAGAGGCTGTGCCAGTGAAACCTTTTCATATGTTTCAAAGAAAAATGCTTGAGAGAAGGAAAAATGCAAGAGTCAGTTACAAGAATAGAGAGTACTTTGGAGATGAAGCAGAGATGAGATTTGAGAGAAGGAGATAAACAGGATTAAAACCAGTAACTTGGAAAGTGACAAATGTGGGATTATAAAGCAATAATTATATTTGTGAAACATGATAGACAAAAAACAATCTGAAAATATTGGACTTTCTTGGACTTTGTTAAACTTGTAGGGGACTCTAAAGTATATGCCCTACTTTATGTCATTAATGTTTGGAAAAATACTTAAGTGACAGGAAGAGGAGGGAGAAAGTTAACTGTAAGTAAAACATTTTTTCTCAATGGTAATGTTTTAGTATTACATTGTTTTCTTTACATGTTATACAGTAAATTTTTATCAGTTATTTTTAAGTGTAAGGGGGATACTAATGTAAATAAGTGCTTCTGTTTTTTTTCTTTCTTCCTTATCTCTTTCTCTTTGTTCATTTTTAAGAAATCTAGTTAAAAGAGCATGGCTAAAAAAACATAGTGTTCTTTTTCTCATTCTTGCATAGGGAATAACTGGGTTAAAGCCTTTAGCTTAATCTAGTAACAATGTTTTAAGAGAAAGCAAGTAAGTAAAAAAGAATATCGAATATTATAAGGCTTTTTTCCTTAGTAAACACATGTATGCTTGGCAGTTTTGTTTCTGGTTCTCATGCCTGTAGGAGACAACATGATAAAGAGAAATGACTTGGAGAAAATATTTTCTGAAAGCATTCAAGTGTTTTCACAGCTGAAAGAGCTATACATATAAGGCATTTAGCAGAAGCACAGACTGTACCATGCGTTATAACATGGATAACCTTTATTTTAGGTTACATAAAGTCTGTAAGTATGGCTGTCAGTTTGGAACATTTGTTCCTATTAGGAGGGTAGAACTGCAATATTTGAAGATGTATGTGGTTTTGTGTGTTTTTGTTTGAGGGCTTTCAATAAAACAAAAAGTTCTGAAAGATGTGACATGGGCTCAGATGGATGGATATGACAAGAAACTGTATAAAAGATCAGCCTGCCAAACAATATATGCATAAACACAAAAGCTGGAACTGGACATTTAACAAAAAAGCTGTTATAGATAAAAGGTGGGAATAATAACTTTTTAAAGCAATGATGCTTCTTTAATGTCTTTAAATGCATCTACTTCACTTTACTGAATTTCCACAACAGTGAAATTAAAGTCTGTGAGATGAAAAAAATTAAAGTTTAGAAGAATGAGACTGCAGACGATCGGAACCTAGAGGATCAAACTAGGTATATTTTTTGAATGTAGATCATGGTACAGTCAGGATCAGGAAATCTACCCTTTTCCTCACTGTAGTGCGATCTCATAGTTGGTATATATAATTTGCAGGGAGTGAGGGGTTTCCCTGGAAAAATGTGAAAAAGATTACTCTTACCTGCAAAATATATATACCAACTCCAAGATTGTACTACATTGAGGAAAATAATAGATTTACCAAGCCTGTCTGTACCTTGATCTGCATTCAAAATATATACCTAGTTTGATTTTCTAAGTTCCGATCTTCTGCAGTCTCATTTTTCTAAACTTTTGATGTTCTCATCTGGCAGATTTTAGTTTTGATGTTGTGATAATTTGATAAAGTGAAGTAGATCCCTTTAAACATCAGTGGTCTCACAGATAAATACAAAAAAAGAAAGAATAGTGAGCTGTATTAAACTTCCCATTTGATTCTCGGCTGGAGTGCTGGGAGTGCCTTCTGTGTGGAGTCTGCATGTCCTCCCCGGGGTTGGGTAGGCGTTCGAAAGACATGCGTAAATGGGCGTGCCTTCATTGAAGGTTGGACGTTGAGCTGGCACCTCGGCTTTCGTGAAAATCTACTGCCAATCATTAGCGGACCAGAGTTCTGCTGTGGCGACCCCTAACCAGGAAAAGCCGAAAGACAAACAACAACAACAATTAAAAAATATAGAGTGCAAATAGCTATGCTACAGGAGACACACTTGGAAAGAACTGAATATGTGAATTTGATGAAAGGTTTTCAGGATAGTTATTCAGAGGAATACCCGGGGCAAACGAAAAGAGGCATACTTGTATTAATTGCAAGAGGAGCTCCAATAGTAATAGAAGAGGATAAAAAAGATAATAATGGTAGATTTGTAGTACTAAGGGGCTACTGACAAGGGAGGAGAGCTATACTTGTATGTATTTATATTGTACCTAAAACTCCTATAATGGAGCTTAAGAAAATTCTGGGGAAAAAAGTCAGCTTTCAGCAAGGAATATTACTTTTAGGTGGGGACTGGAATTTGATTTGGAACAGTGAAGATGTGTATGGGGGCCCAGAAGGGAAAAATAACAAAGAAGGTAGATTTGTGATGAAATTTATGAAAATATTTGGCATGGATGATGTGAATTCAGTAAGTTTAGAGTAACTTTACATATTATTCCTCAAGATACAAAAACTGTGTTTGGCTAGACAGAATTTACATTTCAAGGAACATATGCATTTAATTGAAGGTTTGATATGCAGCCAATAACTATTTCAGATCATGCGCCAGTAATAACTAAAATAAAAACACAGGGTAATAAAATAAAAAAGAAACACACACTTTCCTACCTATCTGTTAAAAAGAGTGTAATTTAAGGAGTGGGTATTGGAAATTATTCAGGCGCCATTAGAGAAGATAGAAATTACTTCTGAAAATATAGCTAGGGAGTGGATTACATTAAAGTAGAGTTTAAAAATAGGGTAGAAATAAAAGAAAGGGATATATGGTAAAGAAGTAACAATAATTATTTAAATGGACTGAAAAATGTTAAAGTATTGCAAAATAGGGGAATCCCACAGAACAAGAAGAAGAGCAACTGTGGAATGCTAAACCGAAAATAAGGGATTACCTCGATAATATGCATAAGTTTCGAAAGATTGCTTTTAAGCAACCATTTTTTGATAATAACACTAAAGCACAAAAACTTTTAGCACAATGACTTAGGTGACAAAAAGTAGAAAGGGTTGTCACCAAGCTTAAGGACCCTGTAAAGATAACAGATCCTGTAGAAGTATTAGAAATATTTTTGGAAATTCTATGAAAGTCTGTATAAACTAGAGAAATATGGAAATCAAAAAAAGTTACAAATGGAAATGTTTATGGAGAAATTAAATATACCAGGGTTAAGTAGATAAGGCTCGATTACTAACAGGATAGGAGGAGATGAGATAAAATGGTGATGTATAGCCAATCCAGAGGAAAATCCCCAGGAATAGATGGTATTCCCATGGAAATTTGGAAGCTAGGAGGGAAAAAAACTGATAAAGATCTAGAAGGTTTGTATTTAACAGTATTTTAAGAGGAGGAGACGTGCCAACATCTTGGAAGAAAGTGGTGGTAGCTGTAATCCCTAAAGAGGCTAAAGATCTATGAGAATCAGCTTCATGCAGGACTATTTCAATACTAAACCATGATTATAGTATTCATGTCTATAATGGCTAAAAGAATGACAAAAGTGATGCCAAAATTGATAGATATGGATCAGTGTGTTTTTTTCTGGATCCAGAGGAAAGCAGAATATAAGAAAATGCTACTGTTATTGGTGGGTCTTGATGCACAGAAAGCTTTTGACAGAGTAAGCTGGGACTTTATGAGCAGGGCAATGGAAGCATTTGCATTTCCTGATAAAATTATAAGGTTGATGTGAAAGATACATAAGGGATTGGAGGCGAAAATTAAAGTGGGTGGAGGTCCTCTCTGATAATTTCTGCTTAAGCAGAGGAACCAGACAGGGGTGTATTTTTCCCCCCTTATTTGCATTATATTTAGGAAAACTGGCAAATAAGATAAGGGACTCAGAAATTCAAGGATATAATTGGTATGGCAGTTAAGAAAAGCTGGCTCTATTTGCAGATATTATTTTTACATGACAAAACCAGAAAGGGGCATGACAGTGTTGTGCAACAATTTGAGACATTTAAAAATCTTTTCTGGATACAAAATTAATGAAGCTAAAACAAAGGCAGTAGCAGTAAATTATGTACCCACACACAAATTGGTTCAGCAATATCCATATTTATGGGAACATGATAAAATGAAGTATTTAGGAGTACGGATTAAAAATGTTTCCAGTGTGGCAGCTAAGGATATGTGGGAAGCAAAAGATAATACAAAAACTGAGAAACTGGAAACTCTGTTATATGGATATGAATAGTAAGATACAAGGAGGTAAAATGTCATTAGCCCCTTTAGTCTTATACACAGGTTAGGCTAGGCATATTTTTATCAACCAGAGGAGAAGTTGTGGATAAGAACTCAAGGATTTTATCTGGGAGGGGAAGATGGCGAGAGTCAAGTGGGCTAAGCTGATTCTTTCAGTAGAACAAGGTGGATTGAGATTATCCTATTTGAAGGGGCATTTCATAGCAAAACAGCTAAGGCTCATGTGCATAGCACAAACAGAAAACTATAATTGAAAGTGGAAAAGGATGATAATGAAACAGGTAAGAAGCTCAAGAAACAAGGAGAGACTGGTGTTTTGTTTGCAGACCTTTAAGGAGAATAACAGTAATTATACAGACTATTATATTCATAAAGTTGCAGAAAATATTCTAAGAAGTAAACCAATATGGAAATGTATAAAGGAGATTCTTTCGATAGGGATGATTGCAATTAGGGACTCAGACAATAGGCAAAAGGGGGCTTGAATTTATTGGAGAAAAATGGCAAAGAAACCAAGGTATTGGGAGCAAATAACTAGAGAAAGAAAGGTAATATAATGGGAAGATGCCAAGGATTTATTTGGACTGCAGGTTAGAAATTGCCTTTCCTATCAAGGACTGATATCAGAGTATAGGCAAAGAGAAAGAGATAGGGGTGTGCTAAATGAAAAACTACCACTAGTAGAGTTTTTAGGAGACTCTAAAACAGAAGCTACTGTTAAAGAATGAATAATTATTAGAGCATATACAATATTGCATGATAACTATAAAAGTCAACCAGAGAAGGTTAGAAATGATTAGGAAAAGAGATTGGATAAACAATTCAAAAACAATGTGGGATATAGGTATGTCTCTCAAATATGCAACAAAGTCTAGAAGATTTAGGATCTTTGCTTGGAAGTGTTTACATGGGCATTTTTATACCCCAAGTAACCCCCAAAGAATTTTTCCTTGGGTAGACAGCAAATGTTGGAGGTAACTGGAAACATATTTTCTTGGAATGTAATGAGTTGGCAGACTTTAATAATTCCCTGCAAACGGCTCTGTCAGAGATACTGGGTGAGCAAGTTGGTGTAAGTAAAGAAATTATTTTTTGAGCTATGATACAGAATCGAAATTGCCTAGACAAAGTAAGACCTTGCTGAGTCTAATTATGGTGGCTGCCAAAAAAGCATTGACTAGAAAACAGAAATCAAAGTCTAAACCGAGAAGTAATGAATGCAGTAACAGAGATAAAACAACTGGAATTCTGATTTTTAGAAAATGGTATGAGCAAATTACATAGGAATAAATGGGAAATGTGGGAACAATACATACAGAGTAGGAATGAGGTTTAAAAGAAGGCAGGATATGAGTGAGCTATGTAATGTTTGACTGACAATTACTGGATAGATTATAAGTTATGTATAATGTTTGCAACTACAATTATGTCAACAATGTTTGTGATGTATAATGTTTGCAGCTAAAATTATGTCACTGTGATTTGTTTTCATTTATATAAATGTAAGATAAAGATGCTTCTTGTTTAAAAAATAACATTACCTCTCTTTGAGCTACAAGCAGGCTGTGATTTAAAGTGGCTGCCTTTGAGGATATTTTTCCTGGTAGTTATTACATCTGCAGAAATAATTTCATAACTACAAGTTGTTTCATTAGTGGAACCATTTAATGCTTTTTGTATAGCTAGCTGTGCTTATTACAACAAATCTTAAAAGAAATTTTTAAAAAGGCATCGGTTATTATTATTTAACATGTCCTAAAGTAATAACTAAAGCGGCATCTATTTCAATTATTCTGTTTTATTTCTTCACTACAAAATGTCTAAATGGGTAGAAAAAAGGCACCAAAAGAGGAGTTATTATAATATTATGTAAAGTTATTTGTACTGAAGGACAAAAACCACTAAAATGATTGCATAATTGATAAATTACAAAATATTGCAAGCAGAAGTATTATGGGAAATGTTTATTAGTTTTTATGCATTTTTTTATTTTGATTTATTTACTGGGGTAGAACAGTTTGTATTTCACTTCAGCACTGGATAAATAATCACATAGTGAGACTGATAATAGTTGTGCAGTTTGCATGTCCTCTGTATGAGCATTTTTTTTTTTTACTGGGTTCTTCAGTTTTTCCCCACATGCCAGAGATTTAACATCAGAGATCCATCGATCCTCCTTCTTGAATATAGGTGGTATACGTGTGCTTGCACTTTTGCCCACACATAGGTATGTATGTTATTATGCGTGTAATGTGTGATAGGTTGTCACCCTGCCCTGGATTAGTTTCCCCAGAGCTGTAGCAAAGGAATCTGGCCTTTGGGGAAATATATCCACCCCAATGAAAATACGCAGTAAGTAATGAATTTTCATCTAGTGTTGCATTGCAAATGTTTAGGGAATTTACCTATACCCTGGTGGTTTCATGATAACTAATAAATTAGCTTGGAAATAAACATTTTTCCAAGATGTTCGAGAACAACTGCACTGAATCTATGAAGCAAAACACATCTAATACATTTTTTTTGTTGTTGTTGCAAGGGGCATTCCTCCTGGCAACCACAAGTGTAGATGACTTCATGCCAACATTTTTACCAGGAAACCTTGTAGAATAGGGAAACACTTTATAAGGGTAAAAGTAATAGCTGCACAAAGTATGAGCTGGCATCTACTTCATTTAATAAGAAATACTTATGGGAAAATGATGCTTTGGGCAAACAATGCTGATGGGAAAATGATACTTTAGGAAAACAATGTTGGAAAGTGAATGGTTGACCATCTGTCTTTTGGCCACATATAAGATAATCATATACAATGTATAAAATAAGTGTATAGTTGAAACAATATTTATACAGATAAACCAAATTGCAAAGTGCAAAACAAAGTTATATAACTAGCAGAATTTGTTGACAGTGTAGAAGAGTAAAGAGGAGGTTAAACACAAACTGCGTCTTTTGCATAATTCATGCACGTACTTTAACATTGTTGAACACCTGGTCACATACTCATGAAAAAAGACACTGAAATCTGTGAAGAACTGATCTGGTATCCCAGCCGGGATACACGAAAGATCAAAATTTTGAATGCTGACATGACCGTAAAGTCAGCAACTCGAAATCGCTATTAGCCCCCCACACCCCCCAATAAATATATATTCCAACTCTGAGGTCACACTACAGTGAGGAAAGGGCAAATATTCCAATCTCCACTGTACTGCGATCCAAAAAAATAAATATTGAGTTGCTGAATTTACGCTCATGTGAGCATTCGAAATGTTGATGTTTCGTTGATATAAAGTAGACCCTCCCAACCTATAGTCTCAACAGTCTTCAGGACAAACAAATATTAGAAAACAGGATAACTGTTCAGAATGAAAGCTCCTGACTGCAGTTACCCTAGCAAAACTTAAAACAAGTAAATAAAATTCTCTTTCCAGTGGGAAAAACAATCCAGTTAAAGGTTTAAGCAGATCTTTACTGAACAATGGATAAGCATTCTTGTCTGATTCCAAATTGACAGTTGAGCAGCTTAAATAATTTCATTCTAGGGGGCAATATCATGTCTGCCTAGGTAAAGATGGAAAAATTAAGCCAGCATTTGTATAGCAAGTTGAAAGGGACTGTACCTGGTTTGTCCATACTACCCAGAAGATACAACAGTCTTATATCATTTTACATTGAGTTAGGTATCTCAAAGCAGTATACCACAGAAGTAATAAACCACCACCTTAATAAACTTAAAGTAGCAAAAACTTAAAAAAAAACCTAAAACAGGACAAATAAGGACAGAATTCAATCAGAAGTAAACATTTGGAAATAATTTCACCCTTTGTTTTCCTAAGGTCCATCTCAAAAGTGCATTGCAGTTTTATGTTTATAATGCAGGTTTATTAAAACTATAAGCATGTACATGTGTGACTGCACACTTGTAAAGGGTCCATAGCTTTAGAATGGGCTGCCCCTTCTTTCAAGGGGCCCATGCTGCTGAAGTGTGCATTAAAACAAAAAATGTTATGCTACTGAAATTATGTAGTGATACAGACTTTGACATCCCCACTCTGGGACAGTAATCAAGGAGCCTGAATCCTCACCACTGACAGTGGAGAGGGATGTTCAGTTGGAACAAAAAAATGGATGCACCCAGTATTTCTAGATGCAGCTATCTGATGTCCCCACTCTGGGACAGTAATCAAGGAGCCTGAATCCTCACCACTGACACTGGAGAGGGATATTCAGTTGGAACAAAAAATGGATACACCTAGTATTTCTAGATGCAGCTGTCTGCATCAGGCACAATTTCCCTTAAGAGCACACAGGGAACAAACTCATTCTGGGTGCTGGTTTTCCTCTCTCTCTTCAGATCCACAGTAAGACTCCCCACTGGCACAGCTATAGAGTTGAGTCCTCAGCCAAGGATCCAAGCCAAGGCCTCCACCACTGTCTCTGTGAAACCAGTGTTTTGTGTCCCTGTTCCAAGCAGCTGACACACACAGTCTTTAAGATTTGATTTTCACACACACACACACACACACACACACACACACACACACACACACACACACCTGGGAAAGGCTGGCACAGATTTACTAGCTATGCTCCCTTCTGCCCAAGCTATAAGGTAGTTACAGTGCCACCAGACACTCCAAAGCCAGCTACTCTAAGGCTCTTACCAGTATATCCAATTATACTGAGTGAAATTATTATTAATACAAATTATAGTGTTTAGACAATGCAGTAAGGCTTTCAGGAGTGACCACAGTTTCACTGAATAAATATAAGCTCTCTAAGGTTAAAACATTCTGTAAAGTACCAACCACAATGAAAAGTAAGCAATGAAAGAACATGAAAATACTAAATATCTATTTACAATAAGCACCAAAGTTTCAATCACAGGAAATATTAAAATGACACAGATGAATAGATTCACACAAATGCAGAAAACAGTACTTAAGTAATCTCACTATATTTTCCTGACTGATCTAAAGAATTACTGTTCACTGGTCACTGACTAGAACAAGGCAAGATGAAGTAGGTGAGTTATCCTTCCTTGTCAGGTTCCAGAAACTGAATGCCTTGAGACTTCAGTCTCATCCAGTATTAAAGAAAACATGATGGATTACAGAATGACATCACATACATCTGGTCATCTGACTTGTGGTTCCCATGCTACCCCCTTGGCTAGAAGCTGCCAGGATTTAGCACACATGTGTCAATAATATACACACATAGAGCTTTTGCTGATATCTGTTTCATCTTCTGGAAGTAAAAAAAAAACAATTTCAAACCTCCACCCTTCCAGAGTAGCAATTAGTTCACCCCAAAGACAATACACAAAGGTTCCTAGAACAGACGTTTTTGTCTCTAGCTGCATTGAGAACTGTAAGATACAATCTATATGACCTAGACCCACCAATTTAATTTCAGAACATCTTTCAAAGTTAACTGCAGCTGGAGTGTGATTGACCTCTTCTCTTCCAGTATCCTCTGCTACAATATATTTATTTTAACAGTTACAATGCATACATTTAATCATTTACTACATGCATGTATATTTCTTTTCTGTCCAGCAGAACCCACTGTTTATACATTTTCAACACAAGCAAACCTCACAAATACATTTTCAGCACACACATCTGTAGAAAATCAGTTTTGTACACAAATTACATATAATTCTTTATAAAATTCCAGCTAGCTGTGCCGGCATATGTTACACATCCACTGCCCTACTTCTTCTGCCATAGCTGGCAATACATCACATTATAACACAGACTTATTTCAAAATTAAGGAAGTTTGCAAAAGGTCTTAGTTTCATAGTTAAGTACTAGGCAAGCTGTCCTTGAGGGCCATTTTAAGCTTAGCCAGTTTCCTATTTTGTGATCAAAATAACCTATCCTAATTGATTGTAGATTGGCTTTACCCATCCCATGGTCAATGATTATGTATTATTCCTAATAAAAGCAACTACGATCATACCATAGATTTTTAGACCCCTTTATTAATTGTCACTTAAGCCACAGGCAAGCATAGATTTTTTGATCACCTTTATTAAATTATCACTTGTGACATAGGCAATTTTACATTTATACAAAAGTAATCAAACTGTATTAACACATTAACAGACATTATACTTCACATTTATTTATTTATTTATTTATTTTACATTTGTTAACCGGGCTAGTCCAACTGGATACATGTCCATTTTCAGTGGAGGCCCGAGGAGAAAAGCTCCACTATCTAATACTTAACAAGCTAAGAATATACAATTTATACAGTAAAACCATTTTCATAAACTTCATTAGAGGCTATCTAAGTGTCTGAGTACAGTGTGAGTCAATAGCATGAGTCAATAATAGATACTTTACTAGGTTATAAAAGTTATTAATATAGTCATAAGTAACAAAATCTATAGTTTTATATAACTAATGAGCTATATAGCACATATATTGCTATATATCATGTAACCTAAGCAACATTACTTACATTATTCAATTCCTGCCCGCCTTTCTAAAATTAAACCATCACTTATGACATAAGTAATCATACCTTTATATAAATAAAAACAATCAACACAGACACACTCATAGTTGCAAGCATTTTACATCACAAGCCATACTGACACACTCCCAGTTGCAAACATTATACATCACTTATAATCTACCTAGTCATTTTCAAATATTACATAGCTCATTTAAGTCCTCCCTTCTTTTGAACTTCATTTCTCCCCTGTATGCATTGTTCCCACAGTTCCCATTTTTCCTATGTAGTTTGTTCTTTCCCTTTTCCAAAGATTCCTGTTGTTTTATCTCTGTTACTGTATTCACTACCTCTAATATGGTTGGTTTAGATTTTGTTTTTCATTTTCTAGTAATAACTTTTTTGGCAGCCACCATAATTAGACATAGCAAGGGCTTACCATCTGTAGACAATTCCGATTCTGTATCATAGCTCAGAAAAATCATCTGTCTCATCATACCAATCTACCTACCCAGCATGTCTAAAAGTAAATCCTTCAGGGAAGCCTTAAAGTCTGCCAACCCACCTCACTCCCATAAAATATTTTCCCAAGTACCTCTTTCTTCCCCATCACACTTCCAACAATGGCAGTCTACCCGAAGAAAAAAATCCATGGAGTCAACTTGGGGTATAAAAGTATCTATGCAAATGTTTCCAAGCAAAAATCCTAAATCTTCTAGATTTTGTTGCATATTTGGGAGACATACATATATCCTCCCATTGTTTCTTTGTGAATTGCTTATTCAGTATCTTTTCCTAATCATTTCTAACCTCCTCTGATTGATTTCTTATAGTTGTCATGCAATATTTTATATGCTCTACTAAGTATTCCTTTTTTTAATGGCAGTTTTTGTTCTAGATTCTGCTAAAAACTCTACCAGTGTTGGTCTTTCATTTAGGACCCCCCTATTTCTTTCTCCTTGCCTATATTCTGATATCAATCCTTGATAGAGAAGGCAATCTCTAACCTGCAATCCAAATAAATTCTTGGCCTCCTCCCATTCTATTTTTGATGATATAAGGTAGATCCATTTCTACCAGGGAGAGTAGCGCAGTACATGTGTACATATGCCACCATAGCTAGCTGGAGTTTTGTAAATAATTTTATGTCATTTGACTATCACACTGATTTGTACAGATTCTTCTTTTTTTCCTTTTGGCTGCTCCCATTAGGGGTCACCGCAGCAGATCATCTGTTTCCATTTCTTCCTGTCTTCTGCATCTAGCTGTGTCACACCAACTTCCTGCGTGTCCTCTCTCACCACATCCATAAACCTTATCTTAGGGCTTCCTCTTTTCCTGTTACCTGGACAGCTCCATCCTTAGCATCCTTCTCCCAATATATCCAGCACCCCTCATTAGCACATGTTCAAACCAATGCAATATTGCGTCTCTGGCTTTCTCTCCAAATTGTCCAACCTGAGCTGACCTTTTAATATACTCATTTCTAATCCTGTCCATCCTCTTCACACCAAATGCAAATCTTAATATCTTTAAGTCTGCCATCTCCAGTTTCGACTCCTGTCTTTTCATCAGTGCCACTGTCTCCAACCCATATAACATAGCTGATCTCACACCATCTTGTAAACCCTCCCTTTCACTCTTAGTGGTACCTGTCTGTCACAATTACTCTTGACACTCTTCTCCACCCACTCCACCCTGCCTGCACTCTCTTCTTAACTTCTCTTCCACACTCACCATTACTCTGAACTTTTGATCCCAAGTATTTAAACTCATCCACCTTCGTCAACTCTACTCCTTGCATCCTCACCATTTTTCTGTCCTCCCTCTCATTCACACATATGTTCTGTCTTAGTCCTGCTGATCTTCGTTCCTGTCCTCTCTAGAGCATATCTCCACCTCTCCAGGGTCTCCTCAACCTGTTCCCTACTCTCCGTACAGATCACAATGTCATCTGCAAATATCTTAGTCCAGTGGGATTCCTGTCTGATCACGTCTGTCAGTCTGTCCATCAGCATTGCAAATAAGAAAGGGTTCAGAGCTGATCTTTGATGTAATCCCACCTCCACCTAGAATGCATCCATCACTCCTACTGTAGAACTCACCACTGTCACATTGCCCTTGTATATATCCTCATACAATATCACAGCTCCTCTCTATGGCACCCTGTCATATGCTTTCTCTAATCCACAAAGACACAATGCAACTCCTTCTGACCTTCTCTATACTTCTCCATCAACACACTCAGAGCAAATATCACATCTGCAGTGCTCTTTCCCAGCATGAAACCGTACTGCTGCTCACTAATCATCACCTCCCTTCTTACATAGATTCCAGTACTGTTTCCCATAACTTCATGGTGTGGCTGATCAGTTGTATCCCTGTGTAGTTACTACAGCTTTGCACATCACCCTTATTCTTAAAAATTGGTACCAAGTAACTTCTTCCCCATTCCTCAGGCATCCTCTCACTTTCCAAGATTTTGTTAAACAATTTGGTTAAAAACTTGACTGTCATCTCTCCGAATCACCTCCATGCTTCCGCAGGTATGTCTTCTGGACCAACAGCCTTTCCATTCTTCATCCTCTTCTTAGCTGTTTTTAATTCCTCCTTGCAAATTCATTGCACTTCCTGATTCATTATTCTCACATCTTCCAACCCTTTCTTTCTTTCTCTCATTCTCTTCATTCATCAGCCCCTCGAAGTACCCTTTCCATCTGCCGACCACACTCTCCTCGCTTGTGAGTACATTTCCCTCATTATTTTTTTATCACCCTAACCTGCTGCACATCTTTCCCAGTTCAGTCCCTTTGTCTGACCATTTGGTACAGGTCCTTTTCTCCCTTGCTAGTGTCTAACCTTCCATACAACTCACTGTGTGCCTTATCCTTAGCCTTCATCACCTGTCTGCAACATATGCCTCATCTCCTTGTACTCATGTATGCTTTCTTCATCTCTCTGACAGTCCCACTTCTTCACCAATCTCTTCCTCTGTATACATTCCTGCACTTCCTCATTCCACCACCAGGTACAGATGCTTGTGTTAAAAATGTATTTGTAAAGTTGCTTGGGTTAAAGATGCTTCAACAGTGGGTCCTGTGCGATAGAAAGAAAGTATGCATGTAAGTTAGGTTGCATTGTTGTAACTGATCAAATGTGTTTGTTTTAACAGAGAACCCTGGTAGAGTGGAGGTTTTTGAAATTATGTTATAGCTTTCAGATGCTGCAACAGATCTTAGCAAAGCTCTGGGTGCGTATTATACCAGAGTCAGGTGACCTGATGTGATGTCATTCTATAACCAGCACTGAAATAATTTTTAGACATTCGTGAGAGATGTGATGGAACTCTTGCAGCACCTGGTTTTTCAGAACCTGACAGGAAAGATATCACACACAGCCCTCATGCATCATCTGGCTTTTGCTGTGGTAAGACACTCTGCACACATCATCTTGCTTTGCTTTAGGAAGTAACCAGGGAACATTAATTCTTTATTCAGTCAGGAACATTTAGTGAGAATAGTTAAGTACTGTTTTTCTGCATCTGTGTGAAACTATCCAACTGTGTTATTTTTTATATCTCCCATGATTGAAACTCTGTCATTTATTATATCTAGTTATTCAGTATTCTCATGTTTTCTATTTTATTATTTAATTTTAAATATTTTAGTACCTTTCATTGTGGCTGGTCCTTTAGAGAATACTCTTAACATCTTGAGAGTACTTTTGCTTATTTTAGTAACATTGTGGCCACTCCTGAAAACCTTGCTACTTTGGTCACACTCTACCATTTGAATTAGTATTAATTGTATTCAGTATAATTGGGTACCCTTCATAAGAGCCTTATAGTAACTGACTGGTGGCAACATGATTATCTAGTAGTCTGGGCAGGGGGGCACAGCTGATAAATCTGTGCCAGCTCTTCCCACATGTGTGCATGTGTGTTTGAAAATCAAATATCCAAGGGTGTGTATAAGCTACTGGGGACAGGGACACAGAGCTCCAAATTGGTAAGTGTGGAGTCTTGTTTGGGGTCTGGAGAGAGATAGAAAGTCCAGCCCAAGGTCTGCAGTATGCTGCCTGTGTGCTCTTAATGGAAATTGTGCTTGCAGGGAGCTGCATCTGAAAATACTGTGTGTATCCATCTTTGTTCTTAGGAAATGTCCCTCACAGGTGTCAGTGGTGAAGATTGAGGCTCCTTGATTGCTAGCCTGAAGTAGGAATCTGTCACACTTTTACCTTTCTCTGTCTACTTATTTGCTCCCAATACATTGGTTCCTTTCCCAGTTTTCCCCAATATATTCCAGCCCCCTCTTGCCTATTATCTATGTCCCTAATTGCAGTCATCCATATCAGCAGAATCTCCTTTCTCCTTCTCATGTTGACTTAGTTCTGAGACTACTTTCTGATACTTTATGGATATAATATTCTGTATGATTATTGTTATTCTCCTTAACTCATTAACTCCAATGTAGCCCAGGAAGTTTGCATTGTAAATTCCAATGGGTGGACCCTAAGCCTTTTGACAGAATCAAATTATGTCCTCACATTTCAAACAAATGTTCACATCTCTGGAATCATAAGTGTTATGAAAGAAGTATAAATGGCACATTCTTCCGCACAAAAAGTATATATGGCAAACTCTTCAGTACAAACTATTTTTATAGTGGTAGTATTCTTTAGGTTCTGGGTCTTAAACTGAGTTTTATAAATCACAGTAAACACAGTAACTATATATTTGTAATAGTTCATAGGTAGGTACTAGGCTATTGGCCCTAGGGCCTATGTAAGCCTAACCAAAGGGTACCCTGGCTTTTGCCACTCAAGAAAATGATTTTCCTGTGCCCCTGCCAAGCAGAGCCACATAAGTGATCCCCAGAGTGAATTTCCTATCTCCCATCCAATCATCAAGATTTTTCTTGAAGAGTGCTAATGAGGAGCTTTGCTTGATATAGATAGGTAGTTTGTTCCAGAGTATGGGAAGTCTCTGGGACAGGAATCTATCCCTCCAGCATGTTCTGTGTATTGTGATGACAAGGTTTAGGTCCCTAGAGCGTGTAGTTCGGAGGGATTGGGATTTCTTTACATGGAGGATGTCCAGCAGCTCTGGGTTTGACATATGTTAGGCAGAGATTGCCTCTGAGTAGGCGATATGCGACAGAGTAAAGCTGGAGTTTTTTGAGACGGTCTGCGTAGGCATCTGTTTGAGGCCGGTAATCCTCCTTTTGAGGTATTTATGTGGCCTTTCCAGTTGTTGTAGATGTCTTGTGAGGTACATACCAAAAGGGGCATTGTACTCTATAATGGGTCTAATGAGTGATGCGTAGAGGGGAACAGTGACCTCTTTTTTCCTGGATGAGAAACCTTTTGTAGAAGGATTTCCTGACTACTGTGGTGATGTGATTATCAAAGGAGAGACTACTGTCCACCTGTGTCCCAAGGTATTTTATCACACTTTCAGTGTTAAGTAGTCTACCGCCTATGTGGTAGTTTATGGATACAGAGTTTTTACCAAAAGGGATGACAGTATACTTTTTGGCATTGAGCTTGAGGCCATGGCTTTGACATCAGGCATCTGTCTCAGTGAGGCCCTTTTGTAGGCTGTCCACATCATTGGGAGTTTTGATTATGGCTCCTAGTTTGCAGTCATCTGCGAACTTTCTTAGCCAATGACCTTCTGTGTTAGCCTGTACTTCAGAGAAGTAGATACCAAACAGGAGAGGACCTAGGACTGAATCCTGTGGTACTCCACTTGTCACTGGTCTGAAGTTGGATTTAGAGTCTGCTACTTTCACAGTGTGGGTTCTGTCAGTGAGCCAGTTGGCAACCCATCTTGTGACATAGGGATTTATACCTAGTTTAGTGAGTTTGTCTATAATTCCAGAGTGGGGGATGGTGTCGAAAGCCTTGGCGAGATCTAGATAGGCTGTGTGTACCACCTTACCCTCATCTACAGCTTTGGTGACCGCTTCAAAGAAGTCTGTCAGGTTTAGAAGACATGATCTGCCTTTTACAAACCCGAATTGGGTAGGATCCAGCGTTTGGAGTTTACCAATGTCATTGTTTATAAGTTCCATGATGATATGCTCCATAGCCTTGCAGACCAGGCTCGTCAGGCTAATGGGGCGGTAGTTCCTGGGGTCTATGGTGGCTCCCCCTTTGTGGAGTGGGATAACCATTGCTGTCCGCCATTCAGTGGGCACAAAGCCTGAGGTGAGGCTATGATTGAACATGGTACTTAGGTGGGGTGCCAGTTCGTTCTGTAGTTCATGCATTATGCAGCCTGGGATGTTGTCAGGTCCCATGGATGCTGTGTTCTTGGCTTTGGAGAGTGTGTTTTTTACCTGTGCAGTCATGATTACAGGTACTTTGCATTCTTCTGGTATTGAGATGGGCCCTTTAGGGCATGAGAGAGGGGTAAAGTTAGCACTGAACCTATCTGCCAGGATGTTGGCAATATCAGTTGGTTCTGTATATTTAGTGCCATTGTGCTGTAACTCAGAGCAGATCTGAGCAACCACTTAAGTTGCACACATACTGTCAGCAGCATTTTATTCATCTACCTGAGAGCTTTGTTGTGAGGCTAAGGAGTTCTGTTTGTGTTACTTGGCTGTTGAAATATTTAGAAAAATGTGAAAATTGTACCTATGTCAATTAATATAAAACCAGCAGTTAATATCTGACTGCTTGCATCTTACTATCCATATCCTTATAACAAAGCTTCAGTTTTCTTGGTTTTTATATTATCTTTTGTTTAGTCTCTTCCCACATATCCTTAACTGCCATACCAGAATCATTTTTAATATATACTCCTAAATACTTCATTTTATCATGTTCCCATAAATATGAATATTGCTGAACCAATTTGTGTGTGGGTACATAATTTACCACTATTGCCTGTGTTTTAGCTTCATTCATTTTTTATCCAGAAAAGATATGACTCTGTCTCGAAATGTTCCACATCACTGTAATGTCTTTTTTTACTTTTATCAGGTAAAAAATAATATCATCTGAAAATACAGCCAGCTTTTCTTGACTACCATACCAATTATGTCCTTGAATTTCTGAGTCACTTATTTTCTTTGCCAGTGGTTTTAAATATAATGCAAATAACAAAAGGGAAAGAGGACACCCTGCCTGGTTCCTCTGCACAAGCAGAGATTATCAGAGAGGACCCCATCTACTTTAATTTTTGCCTCTGATCCTTCATATATCCTCCTAATCAACCTTATATTTTTTCAGGAAATGCAAATGCTTGCATTACCATCCTCATCCTCATAAAGCCCCAGCTTACTCTGTCAAATGATTTCTCTGAATCAAGATCCACCAACAACAGTGACATTTTCTAACATTCTGCTTCCCTATGGATCATCAATGTTTTGTTAATGTTGTCAAATGTTTGCCTCCCCTCCACTAAACCACACTAATCCATATCTATTAATTTTGGCATTAATTCTGTCATTACTTTAGACATTATAGACATGAGCATTTTCTAATTGTGGTTTAGTATTGAAATGGGCCTGTTTGAAGCTGGTCTGATGGATCTTTACCCTCTTTAGGTAGTACAGCTACCACTGCTTTCTTCCAGGATGTTGGTACTTCTCCTCCTCTTAAAATACTGTTAAACAAAATTTTCTAGATCTTTATCAGTTTTTTCCCTCCTAGCTTCCAAACTTCCACAAGAATACCATCTGTTCCTGGGCACTTTCTTGTAGATGGGTTATACATCACAATTTTTATGTCATCTCCTCATATAATAACCATTAGTAATTGAGCCTCGCCTACCTCTAAACTTGGCATATTTAATTTTTCCATAAACATTACCATTTGAATATTTTCTTGATGTCCATATTTCTGTGTTTTAAACAGGCATTCATAGAATTTCTGAAATATTTCTAATACCTCTGCAGGATCTTTTGTTACCTTCTTTGTTATAGGCTCACTAAGCTTGGCAACAGTTCTTTCTACTTTCTGTTGCCTGAGTCGGTGTGCTAAAAGTTTTTTGTGCTCTGCTGTTATTATCAAAAAAGCAGTTGCTTAACAGCAATCTTTTTAAACTTGTGCATATTTTCGAGGTAATCCCTTATTTTCTGGTTAGCATTATGCAGTTGATCCTGTTCTTGTTCTGTGAGATTCCACTTATTCTGTAATACTTTAACATTTGTCAGTTGCTCTAAACAATTGTTGTAACTTCTTAATCATAGCTCCTTTTCTTTTATTTCCACTCTATTTTTAAACTCCACCTTAATTTTAATCCCACTCCTTAGCTATATTTTCATAAGAAATTTCTATCCTGTGTAAAAGCTCCTGAATAATCTCCACTATCCATTCCTTAAGTTCCTCTATTTTCAACAGATAGGTGGGAAAGTGCCAGTGTCTCATTTTTATTTCATTACCATGTGTTTTTATTTTAGTTATTATTAGTGCATGACCTGAAATAGTTATCGGGTGCATATCAAGACCTTCAGTTAGATGCGTATGTTCCCATAAAATGTAAATTCTGTCTAGCCTAGCCCACTTTTTATATCTTGGGGAATAATATGCACATTTACTCTGAACTCCTATTACAGAATTCACATATTCCATGCCAAATATTTTCATGTATTTCTTCAGAAATCTACCCACCTTTGTTATACTTTCCCTTCTCGCCTCCCGGATACATCTTCACTGTTGCAAATTACATTCCATCCCCCACCTGCAAGTAATATTCCTTAATGAAAACTGATTATTTCTCCAAATATTTTCTCAAGCTCCATTGTAGCACTTTTAGGTAGAATATAAATACTTGCCAGTGTAATCCTCCTCCCTTGCGTAACCCTCCTCCCTTGCCAGAGCCCCTTAGCACTACAAATCTGCCATTATTATCTTTTTTATCCTCTTCTATCACTATTGGAACTCCTCTTACAATTAATATGTGTCCCTCTTTTTCTTTGTCCCAGGTATTCTGCTGAGTAACCATCCTGAAAACCTTTCTTTATCAAATTCACATGTTCATTTCTTTCTAAGTATGTCTCCTGTAACATAGCCATTTACACTCTTCATTTTTAATATAGTTCACTACTCTTTCTTGTTAATACATTACAGAAAACATCATTGTATTGAAAAGTTATTATTCTCACCTTTTGTGTATAAAACCTTTTTTGTTAAATGTCTAGTTCCTGTTTTTCTATTAGATGCATACACACTGTTTGACAGGTTGTCTTTTATATGGTTGTTTCTTGTCATATCTATTTGAACCTATCTCACATCTTACAAAACTTTTTTGTTTTATTGACAGCCCTCAAACAAAAAAAAACTCACCCCAATACCCCCCTTAAAACCTATTACCTTAATACTAACACACAGAACTATATACATCTTCAGATACTGAAGTTTTACCCTCCTAACTGGAACAAAATCCTAAACTGAGAGCCACACTCAGACTTGACTTGACTTAACATAAAAGAAAGGTTAAGCATGCTAAGATGCATGGTGCAGCCTGCATTTCTTCTAAGTGCTAATTGGTTTTGTCTTTTCTTTATATCTCTGCCAGCTTAGAAAACCCTTGAATGCTTTCAGAGAACATTATCTCCTAGCCAGTTTCTCTCTTCTTCTTTTTTCCTCAGCCAGTCACTCACTACCAGACTGTCACCAGTTTCTCTTTATCAGATTGTCTCCATGGTAACATGAGAACCAGGCTGACAATTTCTCTTTATCAGACTGTTTCCATGGAAACATGAAGACCAGCTGCAGAATTGCTACTGAGCATACATATATTTCCTAGGAAAAAAGCCACAAAATATTCCATGTTCTTTTTCATTTACTTGCTGTCTTTTAAAACTTGTTACTAAATCAATCTATGGTCCTTAATCCAGTCTTTTTACACTGTAGTATCTACCTTTCTTAAAAATGAACAAGATGAAAGAGAGAAGAACGGGCAAACATACATTAACAGAAAAGAAAACAAACCATTTTAACATTTTCCATTTAAATACAGAATATATTACATGTATTTTCTTTGCTATGATCATCAGTAAAGCATTACAAAAAATGCTGAATTCCTGCCTTCCCTTAAACCTCACTCCTCCTCCTCTTGAATATTATTATGCAGGTATTGTTCCCACAATTTGCATTAATGTCTTTTCTAAAGATCCCTGTCCCAGTTCTTTTATCTCTTTTATAATATTCAGTACCTTCAATAAAGTTGGTGTAGTCTTTCATTTCCATTTTCTAGTTTTTTGGCACCCAACAGAATTAAACTTAATAAAGCTTTACTATGTCTAGGCAATTCAGATCCTGTATTCCGGCTCAAAAGAATAATTTCTTTAATTACAACTATTTGCTTACCAAATATTTCTGCTAGAGTACTCTGCGGAGAATTTTTAAAATCTGCCAATTCATCACACTCCCACAACATATGTTCTTAGTTACCTCTTTCTTCTCCATCACACCTCCACCATTTGCTATCTACCTGAAAAAAAAATCTTTGAAGTCTGATTGGGGTATAAAATACCTAAGCAAACACTTCCAAGCAGAAATCCTAAACCTTCTGGACCTGGTTGCATACTTAGGAGCCGTATACATTTTATATATATATATATATATATATATATATATATATATATATATATATATGTGAGTGTGTGTGTGTGTGTGTGTGTGTGTATACTGATTGTTTTCTTGAAAATTGCTTTTTCCAGTCTCACTTCCTAATCTTTTCTAACCTTCTGTGATTGATTTGTATAGTTATCATGCAGTATTTTATATGCCCTACTAATTATCCATTTTTAACAGCTGTTTCTGTTCTAGACTCAACTAAAAACTCTACCAGAGCAGGTCTTTTACTTAAAATTCCCCTATCCCTTTGCCTGTACTCTGAGATCAAACCCCGGTAGGGAAGGCAATCTCCAGCCTGCAATCCAAATGTCTTCTTGGCCTCATCCCACTGTATAAACCTTTCCTGCTTGAGTTATTTGCTCCCATTATCTTGGTTCCTTTGCCAGGTTTCTCCAGTTAATTTCAGCTCCCTCTTGCCCATTTCCTGTACCTCTGCTTGCACTCATCCCCATTTTTGAAATCTCCTTTCTCCATTATCAAATTGGCTTAGTTCTTAGACTACTTTCTGCTACTGTATGAATATAATATTCTATTATTATTCTCCTTAAGGAGCTGCATCCAAATGCCACTTTCTCTCTATATATCATAGATAACTTGAGGAGACTCATACATGGGATAAAGCATTTAGGAGCTGCCTCGATCCATTAGTAATACAAGAGGCAGTCGTAGGGTAAATTTGCTGTTTCCCAACTATATATTTACATTTTGCTTGAATATGGACAGGGCTGAACTAGTTGTATCCTCTGCAAGATATACTTGTCCCTCCAAACCATTCTGTTGATGTTGCAGAAAAGGTTTAGATCCCTAGAAGAAGTATTTCTGATGCCACTTGAATTGCTGATGTGCAGTAACTCCATCAGTAATGTGTCAGAGGATGCCTTTTATGCTAGTCACAGGTCACTTCCTACCCATCTGTAGAATACTGAGCTTAATGACAGGGCTTTAAGTTGGAGGAAGTTGAAGAAGCCTAAGGACGAAAGCATTTCCAATAGTTTTTTGGTGGAAATAAGACAGTAGTGGTTTATCACTTCTGCCATATACTGTTGATGAGAGATATGTAACAATGTTAAAATGTAAAATGATATAAGACTTTGTAACATGGCAACACCAGGTGCAGCCCCTTTCCAATGGCTATGTAAATGGTGACATAATGTTTCCACCAACCAAACATCTCTACCTAGGCAGACCTGGTACCTCCCCCTGGAATGATGCTATTTAAGCTGCTCACTTGTCAATTTGGAATCAGATAAAAACGCTCATCCATCGTTGAATAAAGATCTGCTTACACTCTTTACTGGATTGTTTTAAGGAGACTTTATTCATTTTTGCTAAGTTAGCTGTGGCCATGTTCTAACATTCTGAACAGTTATCCTTATTCCTAATATTTATGATAAAAACAGAACAGACTTTAGTGGCAGTAGAAAAGAAGACAGAAAACAAAAGCAAATTTAAAAGGACCAAGATAATTGAGATTAAATTAATTCTGCAAAGAACTTTCAAAGCTAAACCAAAAGGATTACTGGGTAAAAAAAATACAGGTATAATGAAAAGGAATGTGGGTATCATTTAATGTAGCTAGGGGTAACAAATGAAGCCAATAAATCTTACAGCAATGGTTTCTACCATGTTGCACAGAAAAGTTAGTGAGTAAAACAGGTTTATAAACAGTAGTACTCTCTGTAAATAAATAGTTTGGAACAAAACCTATGTCTAGAGTTGTATCAACTTCAGCCTTCCTAGGGTTCTCAGTTCTCTGCCTTATACCCACTGAGTGCTTTGATAGTCTTTAACTCCACCACATCTGTCTTCTAGTCCTCCTTCCATTGAGTCCTGGAGCAGAATCTTATCAGCTGATTGTTCGGAGAGGAGGCAAAGAGGTCCACTTGATGAATTTCCCACAGATGGATCAAATCTTGAAGACCCCCAGTCTAGTTTCCATTGGCGTGGGTCTGCCTTGTCCTGCTAAGCTTGTCTGCCACACAGTTTGTCTCTGATGGAATGTAGGATGCCTGTAGAGTGAGATTTTGCTGTGAAGCTACATCCCAAGGTAACATAAGTAATTTGCAGAGGGGTTATGACCTAGTTCCTCCTTGCTTGCTGATGTACCCCGTGACTGTGATATTGCCTGTAACAACTTGAAGAAGTCCTGAAACAAACAGTGACTCAAATAGTTGAATGCCTTGATCTGGACAAACATTTATTTTATATTTAAGTGTTTGTGTCTGTCCTTGGTGTTCCACACATCTTGCACTTTTATCTCCATTGAACCTGCTCCCCAAGCAAAGTCTAAGGTGTGTGCGAAGACTGACAGTTTTAAAGCATGGAGGGAGAAGTGGAGACCTGGCTCTAGGGAAATTTGTTGCCTCCACTGATTGATTTCTCTTCTGACAGACCCATCACTGGGATTTTAAAAGACAAAGGATGTTGGTGCTGGGAACAAAGAGACTTCAGATTCCATTGTATCTTACTCATGTGGAGTCTTGCCAAGTGTATCTTAAGAATCATAGATGCCATGAGAACGAAAACCCGGAGGTATTCCCCTTGCAGTGACCAAAGACTGATTGAAAACCTGAGAAATAGATCTGGATATAGGTCAGGTTTTTTTTCTTGTGGAGGAAAAGCTTTTTGAACTGAGATGTCTAGGTGACAGCATACAAACACAGTCCTGTGCAATGGAGACAAAAGAGATTTTTGAATGTTGCCTTGGAATCCAAATGTGCAAAAGAGTTTCCTAACATTTTGAAAAAGACCCAGCATAGATAAGCAAGTTGTCTAAACAAGGAAATATATGGATACCTTGTATCCTGCAATGAGCTATAGTTGAAACTAAAGACTTTGTGAATGGTCTTGGTGCAGTGGGTAGACCAAATGGTAGTGTAGAGAATTGATAATGTGATCCAGACACTCAAAACCTTAAGACACTCCTGAAGTCTGAAAGAATAGAGATGTGATGATAATCATCTTTTAAATTTTGGGTAACAGGAAACTTAAATGGGGAAGATGAGGCAACAGGTTATGAAGTGACAGCATTTTGAACTTGGTCATTCTCACAAACAAGTTAAGGAAAGAAAAATCCATGACTGGTCTTCTAGCATCTTCTTTCATTAGCATAAAAACATCCTTGTATAAAATCTTTCCCCAGCCTGGGAAGGAGGGACTGATTATGTCATTCCCTGTGACAACACGTGCTGAAGAACAGGGGGAAATAGAGGAGTCTGGTTTGATGGTTGAAAAATTGCCCCTTGGAAAGGAGGGATTTCCTCTCACTGCCATCTATAACTTGATGAATGAGCTTCAAAACTCTTTTGACAAAGTCAAACGTGGAGATTCAAACTTCCTATAAAGCAAAAGGGACTGCCAGGGTGAGAAAGAGGGCAAGTTCCCTTAAATACTTATTCTGACGTTTTAGACTATCTTTCATTTGTGGGGGGGTATTAATTTTTTTGGAACGCCCCACCATTTCTTCTTAAACATCTGTTTACCCACCATTTGGTAAGACTGTTTATTTTGTTTTTGCTGAAAGTGGATGAAGGGTTAGAGAATCCCTTAGCAAATTTCAAAACAGATGGTTGAACAATCTTAATACCTCTGCAGCAGGGGAACCAGAAACTAAATTTGTATCCAAAGCAGAATTTAAAATTTCATTTTCACATCATGTGGGAGGATCTGAAAATGCAGCCAAGCATACCTCCCAACTGTCCAGATGTTCGCAGAATGTCCAGATTTTTTGCCTCAAATCTTTGGTCTGTTCCTCATAAAACTTGTGGTTTATGGCAAATCACAGAGGATTGGAGTTACTAAATAATGATATAAATTTGAGTTTCAGACTTTACATCCTTCAGAAAATGCATGCCAACACAAACCCTGTTATTCTGCCTATGTTCTAAGTTTTCAAGAACAATATTTAAAATCTGTCCCTGTTTTAGGCCTTTGTCCCCATATTATTTTGGGCTTTGCTCAGTTCTCCTGCGCTAAGAGGTTGAGAGATATGTAGCCAGGCAAATGTCCTCAAAATAATACCAGTGTCCATAGCCTTGGAAGACTGAGTCATACATACATTGAAAACAATGAGTTGTGTGACCTGTGAAATACAAGAATCTACATTATTTAAAGCAGATTTTTCCTCATCAGAATAAACTGCAGACAGATTATTCCACATACTGTCACAGCTGATCAGAAGATGTTTTAACATGTTAGCCTGACAATTGAAATTCTGAAAATCTAAGTTGCAGGAGCATACATACACATTTTTCCATACTTAACAATAATCTTCCTGGTCTTGACAGAGTAGGATTGAAATTAACCAAATGTTTAACAGCAGTAGGATTAATTAAAGCTATAGCTGCTGGGTCAGGTTTGGGATGAGTGTTTACAAACTTAAAAGATTGAGGAACGTTATACATTATATTTGCCTTTTTAGGGGCAGCAGGCTGACCGTCAGAAAAATTGCAGGCAGTGAAACGCAATCTCCAAAGTTTACAGAACTGGACACATGGTTGCAGGTTCTAGAAATGTCTCATGTAACAGCTCACATTATTTTCTAAGGGACTGACACTATTTTTACAAAATGTCTAAGAGAAAGAGAAGGCCCCATAGACAGAATCAGACACTGAGCTCTCCTAAGTCTGAATCAGAAAACATAGGAGAAAACCCTGTATCTGTCCCGTCATCTTCCTTATAAGAAGGCTCAGTTATCTAAATAAAACCCTGGACAGACCGAGTAAACTACTCCTGTCTGAAGAAATGTGAGGAGGAGTAGGTACATGTTTAGTTTTCTGTTTCCTTTTGACAGGAAAAATGGAGCCAACAGTGTTATAAATGGCAGCAGCAGCTCTTCCAGGGAAGGGCACAACATTCTGGTGAAGTAAAGAAGTCTTCCTTGCTCCCCCTCCCAGGACCAAGAAGAGTGGCTCTCCCAGGCCCACTGAGAGGACCCCAGCAACCAAAGAGAATGTCACTAACCTCTGGTCCATAGTGGCTGTAGGTGCTACATCACAGAGATCCAAGGTAAAAGATGAGCTCTCTGAGGAGCCAGTTTTGGCCACAGCAGAGTCACCCATCAGCAGCTCAGGCAAATTGCTGTTCTGTTGTGGTGGCACAGGCTGTTCACTTAGCCTTTTTCTTTTTGTGGATGGATGAAAGCCCAACCGGTGGATGGGTAGAATGTTCAGTGGGCAAGCTGGTAATGGTGCCTGTTTCCCATGGAAAACAAGCTGCATAAGCCAGTAAAAAATTCAAAACTTTAAAGGTCTCTTTTTACAAAAAAATGCAGTAAAAAGCACTTTAAAACTAATTGTCGGCCCCACAAAGTAAAATAAACACAATTTCTCCACAGAAAATGGTATTAAACTACTTTAAACACCTTTTAAACTGAAAAGAAAAAGTGCACTCCCATTTAAAAATAAAGTTAAGTCTTAGGACAGTCTGTTAAAACACAAACTCCTAGCTTAAAAATACTGTTCCTAAGTAGGAAAGTGCGATAAAACAAAGTTTTAATGTGGAAGGTTTTTCCCCAAAAGAAACTTAACTGCCCAGAAAAGAAACAGCACAAGCCGACCTTCAGTCCTCAAAAGCTTACAGAGGAGCACTCTCTTCAATGTCAGGAAATTTCTGAAGGGCTTGCCACCCAAAAATTTATTTTTAGACTTCTCATCTCAAGCTGACTAATTGTTTGGGTGCATGGAGGGTGCCCTGAAGATTTGGAAGCTGGCCGGCTGTTATATACTTGGCAGAATATAACCCATATAGCTAAGGCTACTGTAGCAGTGATCGATATGATGAACATATACACACTTCTAAGGGGAAAAGGACTGGAATATTAGTACAACAGTCTGTCAAGAAGAAAGGAAGGTAGGAGCAAAGAAACTAAATAACAGGAGAAAAGGGAAAGTAGTAAAACTGAGTTACCAGAAGACTATTTGCTGAAGCAGACAGATCCACACACACACATGGCTACAAAAGGGGAAGATGGGTGGCCCAAAGTAAGTTAAAAGAGGCAATTGGAAATGGCATAAATGATGGAGAGTTTTCTAGTAGGCGAGAGAGGAAGTTCTGCAGAGCATAACAGGCAGGGCAGTGTAGAAGTCCAATTATGAAGTGAGGAAAAGAGAGCAGGATCAGAAGAATAAAAAAAGGATTAATATAACTATAAGAAAGGAACAAAATATTAAAAATAACAAGAGGAAACAGACACCCCATATGCAAGGGCTGTGTATTATGTTATTGAAAAACATGTTTTCGTCGACCAATGTACAATGAAAACACTAATCTCCAAACGGCCACTTCAGCGAATTTTTTTCCCCAGGGGAAAAAATTGCCTGACCAAACAAAAACAAAACAAACCTTCAAACCCTGCAAAGTGGGGGGGGGGCTTTGTCCCCTACACTCCCCAATGTTGGGGGCTGTGCTTTCCACACACCTCCTGAGTATGCCAACTCCGAGATTGCACTACAGTGGGGAAAAGGGCAAATCCCCGATGACGGCCAAGCATTTTTTCCCCTGGGGAAAAAAATTGTTGAAGCAGTCATTCGGAGATTAGTGTTTCCCCTGTATATCGGTCGAAGAAAACTTGTTAGATGAACGCATTTTTCGATAACATAATATAGACCGTATGCAAGATACACATTGTCATAATAATGGTGGAAAAGGGGTTAAGGAGGCAGTCCTGACACACCAAAATACCAGATTCACTGAAAATGGAGGTTTCAGTTGTAAATATGTATATAATTATTGGAAAAGGACTATGAGAGGTAAAAGGGGGGGGGGGCGTGGAAGGAGAGGAAGAGAGAGAGAGAGTGCTGGAAGGAAAAGGGGACTTATGAGTAGAGAGAGAGAGATAACAGGGAGATAAAAATAAGTGGAACAAATGGAAAGGGCCAAGATTAAAGTAGCTATCTAGAATATGAATGGTCTGAAGAACTGTGTCGAGAGATGATGATGGGGGCAGTTAAAAAACAGGAAGTGCAAATTTCACTATATAAGAACTGCATCTGACACAAGAAGAGCATAAGAAAATGAAGGAATGGGGGCACATAGTAACATCTAGTTTGTCTTGGAGACAAAAAAAAAGATGGGTAGCCCTTCTGATCAAGAAATTGCTACTTGTAAAGATAGAAGTGAAACAAGAGGATAGGAATGGGTGATATGCAGGAATAAAATGGTAGTTGGAAGGAAAAAAACAATTGTTAGCATTTATATTCCTCCTCTAATGAAAATAAAAGTGATTTGTCTTAATCAAATTTCAGTAGGGAATGGGAATAGTTATTGGGTATTGGAATATTATAATGGGGAGGAATGACAAAAATAAAGGCCAAGGATAACAAAGGTAACAAGAGAAGGGAGTTTTCTAGAGAATACACTAGAGCGATGGGATGGGTAAATATATGGAAGGAAAGGAAAATGGAGATGAAAAGGAAGATTATACCTTTTATTAAAATAGACATAAAACTTGTGGGACAGACAAGAGATACATAATGACAGAACAAGAAAATAGGATAAGCAGAGTAGAAGTAGATCCAATATACTTTTGAGATCACACGGCACTGAATGTGTGGGAAAATAATAGAAAGAGAGTTGAAAAGAAAGAGAGAAAGTAGATGAGGAGCAAAGATGGGTTGAAATAACAAGTGGAATAAGGAGAAGAATACAGGCAGATAAAGAAGAAGCAAAGGAAAAAAAGAAGAAGGAAGCAAAACTGCCAAACAAATTGAGGTATATTTAAGAGAAAAAGAAAAAAGGAGATGTAGAAAGCACAGAGAGGGAGGGAGAGAGAAATAAAACAGAGATCAGATGAACAGGATGATAGAAAGATTTTGGATAAGAAAATAGCAGTAGCAAAGCTCTTCTTTAGTGTCAATCCCAAGGCAATACAAATAACAATAGTGAAACTGAATCAACAAGAAGTTGAAAGGGGTATATTTGCAATGCAGACAGAAAGAGGATTAGAGCCAGTGAGGACATTAGAAGGGATGTTATCAGGTTTCTGAGAATATTATTGAATCTTACATGCTAATAATGATGGAACAGCTACAGTTATCCCACTCCACAAGGGGGGATCCATCTTGGATCTTGGGAACTACCACCCCATCAGTCTGATGAGCCTGATCTGCAAGGCCATGGAATGTGTTATCATGGAACTTATAAACAAAGATATTGGCAACCTTCAAACACTGGACCCCACCCAGTTTGGGTTCGTGAAGGGCCGATCTTGTCTCCTGAACCTGATTGACTTCTTTGAATCAGTCTTCAGAGCCGTGGTGAGGGTAAGGCAGTCCACACAGCTTGTCAGGACCTAGCCAAGGCATTTGACAACATCCCCCACTCTGGAATCATAGATAAAACTTACTAAGCTGGGCATTAATCCCTACGTCACTCCATGGGTTGCCAACTGGCTTACTGACAGAACCCACACTGTAAAAGTAGCTGACTCCAAATCCAGCTCCAGACAAGTGGAGTACCTCAGGGTTTAGTCCTGGGACTGCTCTTGTTTGGCATCTACTTCTCTGAAGTACTGGCCAACACTAAGAGACTCTGGTTAAGAAAGTTCACAGATGTCTGCAAACTGGGAGCCATTATGGAATCCCCAAATGATGTGTATACTCTACAAAAGGGCCTTACAAAAATAGATGTTTGGTGCCAGAACCATGGGCTCAAGCTCAATGCCAAGAAATGTATAGTTATCCCCTTTGGGAAAAAACATGTACCCGTGAATTACCACATTGGTGGCAATACACTAAAAACCGAAAGTGTGATAAGAGACTTAGGGACACAGGTGGACAGAGGTCTCATCTTCAATAACCACATCGCCACAACAGTCAGGAAATCCTTCTATGTGGCACACCTCATCACTAAGGGCTTTTTATCCAGAAAAAAAGAGGTCATTGTCCTACTGTACTCATCCCTCATTAGACCCATTATAGAATACAACACCCTATTTGGTGTGTACCTCTCAAGACATCTGCAACAACTGGAAAGGCCACAGAAATACCTCACTAAAAGAATCACAGGCCTAAAGTAGATGCCCTATGCTGACCACCTTAAAAAAACCCAACTATACTTGTTGCATATCGTCTACTCAGAGGCGATCTCCTCTTAACATACAAGGCCATGTCAAACCCAGAGCTGTTGGACATGCTACACTTAAAGAAATCCCAATCCCTCAGAGCCACATGCTCCAGGGATCTAAACCTTGTCATCACAATAAACAAAACATGCTGGAGGGATAGGTTCCTGACTCAGACTCCCCAGACTCTGGAATAGACTGCCCATACATGTCAAGCAGAGCACCTCCGTTGCCCTCTTCAAAAGGAACCTTGATGATTGGATGGGAGAAAGGAAATTCACCCAGGGGATCACGTCAGTTGCCCTGCTAGACAGGGGTCCAGGGAAGTAAATAGTGTGGGAAGAAATAGCCAGGGAATTGTTATGGCTAAGCTTGTATAGGCCCTAGGGCCGATAGCCTAGTACCAACCTATGAACCTATGAATCACAGTCTCTACCAGAAATGTGTTGAGAGGCAATAAACACTGTGATTCTTAAGGAAGGGAAAGCTGCACTGAAGCCAGCATCATATAGACCAATATCATATTAAATCGTGATTGTATTGCTTCATACACATACTGGCAGACAGGCTGGGTAGAATTATGCAAGGAATAGTACATAGCGACAAACCGGATTTGTGCGGAAAGGAGAAAAGCAGATATCTTACTCTGAATGTTAATTTTACAGGAAAAGATAAATGACTTGGCATTGATTTCATTAGAAAGCAGAGATGATGTACTTCTGATCTTAAGCAGTCGATGAGAGGATGGGAAATGCTCAGAATAAAAAATCAATAAAGAGAAAACGCAGGCACTAGCCTTTAGAGGAATGAAGGAATGAAGTAAAACAGAAGAAGGAAAGAAACTATGGAAAGAAGAGATAAAATATTTAGGCATATGGGTAAGAAGTGCAGTAGAGCAAACAAAGGTAATAATGTATATGAGGATATATAACAAAGTAAAACAGCAGTTACAAATTGGAAGAAAATGGGAGCAGCCTTAGATCAGAGGGTGCAGATGACATGGATGTGTATGATTCAACAACACACATACCTGGAGCAGGTGGTCTAGAAGTAGCCATCCCCTGAATTCCTCAAAAAAACGAAAACAACTGAGGGAGTATATATATGGGAGGGTAATAAGCCAAGAGCAGCATGGGAGGCATTAGTTAAAGCAAAGACAGAAGGGGTATTGGGAGCACCGGACATAACAGAAGAGCTACAAGCATGCTTAATAGAGAATGTATTAGAGTGATAGACATAGAATATAAAGCAATATGGAAATACATGAGTCGGGTAGAGAAGAAATGTGGAGAGAAAATCAGTTATTAGAGAAAGGTTGCTTGAAACACCAAGAAAGAGACTGAACTTAAATTGGACAAGGGGAAGCACAAAAAGCATTCTGACAGGAATGGGGTAGTGAAATGCGTAGAAAATCAAATATCAAACAGATGATATTGATGAATGTTCTGGATAAGATTCAGAAAAACTAGGAATAGGAGAAGAAATACCAGAGTTTCATACAGGCCATAGAAACTATAATGGAAGAAGGAAGATACATAAATGGAATGCTAGGGATTGCTAAATGATGAAGTAAACTGAGAAGAACAAAAAGAAACAAATGGGAGAAGGAAATGCAGGAGACCATTCACAGAGAGGAGTGGGAAAAGATAGTCTTGAAAGCATGTTGTGATGACCACTGCCAACCAATATGTGACGTGAATATTCCACCTATGGGCCAGTAATGAGGGAGTCTCAATCTTCACCACTGCCACCTGTGGGGGGAGGTTCACTGGAAGGATAACAGGCACACACACAGTATTTCCAGAAGCAGCTCTCTCCATCAAGTGCAATTTCCCTTAAGAACACACAGAGACCAAAGTCAGTCTGGGTCTGGTTCCTCTCTCTTTCTCCAGATCCCCAATAAGACTCCCCACTGGTGCAGCTATAGAGTTGAGTCCTTTGCCAGGGTTCCAAGCCAAGTCATCCAACACTCTCTGTCCAACCAGTGCTTCATGTCCCTGCCCAAGTAGCTGACTCACACTCTTTGAGATTTGATTTACACACACACACACACACACACACACACACACACACACACACACACACACACACACACACACACACACCAGGAAAGGCTGATACAGGTTTACTAGCTATGCCCCCTTCTGCCCAGACTATTAGGTAGTTTTCGCTGCCACCAGAACTCTTCGCCAGCTACATTAAGGCCCTTAACTGAGGGTGTACAGTTGTATTGTATAATATTAATACTAATACAAATGGTAGTTTGACCAAGGGCAAGGCTATTAGGAGTGGCCCACACAGTGTCACCAAATAGATATGCAAGTACTCTCAAAACTTAAATATCTCTGCAAAGATCAGTCACAATGAAAGGTTTAAATATATTTAATAATACATAATAAAAGAACAAGAAAAGTGAAAGGTTTATGTATATTTAATCATACATAATAAAAGAACAAGACAATACCAAATATATACTTACAGTGACATCAGAGTTTAAAATCACAGGAAATATTTAAAACAATTCTGAAGGACAGTCTTAAAGAAAAACAATATCTAAAATAAGCTTCATTATATTCCTGACTGAATCTAAGAGAATGACTATTTCCTAATAACTCACTTAATAGAGCAAGGCAGATGATGTGGTGAATGGTTCTTCTTCTTGTTGTCAGGCCCAAGACAGAATACAGAATGCTCAGTCTCACTGAGAGACCTCTAAAGTGATATCTAAAATATTACTGATGGGAGAGCTTGCAGAAAGACATAATTTCTGGTTATCTGACTTCTAGTTCCCATGCAAAACCCCCATTGCTGGAAGCTGGCAGGACTTAGCACCTACCTGTAAAAATACACATACAAGAGCTTTTTCTCAGATTTTTGGCAGGTTCTGGAATTCATAAAAAAATGCATTCCTCCATGCTTCCAGAGTAGTAATTAGTTCACCCCAAAGACAATACAGAACGCTTCCTAGTACAGACTTTGTTTCTCTGGCTGTCCTGAAACCTGTGATATAGCATCTTTATGGCCTAGCCTATAAAGTGATTTAATTTCAGATATTTTTCTAAAGTTTGATAGACGGAGGTTAACTATCCAGTTTCCTCTGTTAAAACATGTACATTTTAATAGTTACAATAGTGCATGTACATTTCTCTGCAGTAAGCATACTCTGCATACATTTTAAACTCAAGCACTTTACAAATACCTTTTCAACACACAAGTCTGTACAAATTAGTTTAATAGACAGATGACATACAGTTCTAATACATTTGTAACACCAGCTCTTCTATGAATCAATTTGATGTTCACAAATGACATAATTATTTACAAAATTCCAGCTAGCTGTGCTGGCAGCATCTCCTTTCGTCACACTTCTCTGTCCCTCTGAAGACTCACGCTAGCTTTTCATGTGCCCCTTGAGAAACGTCACTTGAGAGGGATGAGCCTATCTGGGGGTACATTACCCCATACCCTGTCTTAAGATTCCAGCTGCCTTTACATTGCTGACCCCATTACAGTGTTGCACTGTCATATCATATGCCTTCAATCCTAGGCTCCACCATAGTAACTTGGGATTTTGCTGGCTGACTTGCTGTAACCATAGAGCCCTCTCAGACTCCTCCTGCCTTCTACTGCAAATACTTAGCAGCAGGGCCTCCCTATTATGGTAAGATTTCATCATGTTAACATGGTACAGTTTGTGCTCCTGCCTCTTGCCTCGCAGTTCTACCAGGTAGTTAACATCACTGACCTTCCTTCCTTACCACTTTGAAGGGTCCCTACCAAGCTTCCCGCAGCTTATTCTGTCTGACAGGAGTGAGAACCATAACTTGCTGCCCCACAGCATACTCTCTGACTCAAGCATTGCTGTCATACCAGACCTTTTTCTGTTCTTGGGCTTCTGACAGTTTCTCATTGACCAAGCCCATGAGTTCCCTGAACCTTGTCATGAGGTTTAGGACATATGCCACAACAGACTTCTTGTGGGATTCATAATCACCCTCCCACTCATCAGGGATCAAATCTAGAGGTCCCCCTCACCCTATGCACGTACATCAACTCAAAAGGTAAGGAAACCTGTGGATTCCTGGGACACCTCTCTGTAAGCAAACAACAGATGGGGCAAATATTTGTCCCAATCTTTGTTAATCTGGCCTGCAAATGCCCATAGCATGGTCTTTAGTATAGAGTTTAAACTCTCCACTAGATCATTAGTCTGAGAGTGATAGGGGGTGGTCTTTAGGTGCTTCACCCCACAGTACTTCCACAGACAACCCAGTAGGTCTGACATGAAATTGGCACTTCTGTCAGTCAATATTTCTCTTGGGAAACCTACCCTGCTGAAAATCTCTAATAAAGCATTTGCCACCTTTTCTGCCTCAGTGGAGGACAAAGCCACCACCTGAGGGTATCTGGTAGCATAATCACTACCACTGGGATATACGTCTTCCCTGTGGAACTTGGGATAATCAGAGGCCCCACAATATCCATAGATACCTCTAAAATTGCTCCTCAGTCACAAGCAAAGGCATCAAGAGAGCTTTGACCTTATCTCCTGCCTTGCCTACTTTTTGGCAGTACTCACAGGTCCTGCAGTACCCTGTTACATCCCTGGAAATCCCAGACCAATAAAAGTTTTGCATAATACATCTGTTGGTATGCTTTATGCCCATATGACCTGCAAAGGGAATGTCATGAGCTATGGCTAGAAGTGCCAGATTGTAGGCTCTGGACACAACCAACTGCTGTATTCTCTCACCCTCTAGCTCTCCCTCAGGGGTCCACTGTCTATATAGTAACCCTTTGTCCCAGTATACTGAATCCCCTTTCCTTGAGAATCAGGTGCCTCCCTAGCTACCTCTCTAACAACCTTGTAATGTAGGGTCTAGAGCTGAGCCTGTCTTATCTCTCTCTTTGTAACCATTAGCTGCCCTTCTGCAGGAAGTCTGGTATCCTCTGACAGCAGGGCCTCACTGTCAGCCTAGGTACTACTACTCACTTCTGCCCTTGCATTCACTTTGTCCAAGGGAACATCAGTATCCACCAGAAGCTGTGTCTCACTTCAGTCTCACTTCTACAGGGTATCTCCCATCCTGAAGTAACTACCTCACCAATCCTGGCTTCAAGTGTGCAGTCTGTCTGCCCCCCCCCCCCCCCCCCCCCCAGGCTACCAGACCCACATGCCTGTTTCCAAGCCTGACTGCTTATAACTGCATGCACACAAGGTACTGCATTAGCAAAATCATTCCCTATCAGGACATCTGCAGGGATATCCTCAAACACACCTACTTGCTTGCTTCCTTTTCCACCCTCCCAGTCAAGGTGAACTCTAGCCAAAGGTATGAATGGGGTCTCTCCTAAAGCTCTGACTGGAGAAGACTGCCCAAGCAAATAGTGCTTGTGTTTAACCATTGCATGCTTCAAAATGGATAGGTCAGAGGCTGTTTATCTCTTAGCAGTGGCCTCTTTCCCAATTACTAAGATAAGATATAACCCCTTGTGATTGTTCAGTACCCTTGTTGTCTCCAGAAAACTTACCACTAGAATTCTATTATTCCCACTTACTGGCTCCCCTACCTTTTGTTCCCCACCTTGCCTCCATGGACATCTATATGATACATGGCTCCACTGGTTACATTTAAAACAGTTAACCCTTGATCATAACCATGTACCTGAACTAGTAGCTTCCCCTGTTCCTGGCGGACACTGTTGTGGTGGTTTAGGCTGCCCACCATGGGTTCCCTTATACTCATATGCAGCACTGGGTATCCCTTTCCTGTGCAGTGATGCCCTGCTTGCTAGATATAGGTCTCCTTTTTCCCCATCTCATCTGCAGTGTTGCATTCCCTATCCGCCAGCCAGATTCTCATGTGCTCAGGCAAAGTGCTAAGGGCTTGTTCCCACACCAAAAGTTCTGCAACTCTTCAAAAGTGGTGACTTGCCACTCACTCACCCACCTATGAAAATAAGTGCTTAACACAGTAATATAATCACACACACTTTCATCTGCCTTGCGTCTATACTCATGAAACTTTTTTCGGGTCTATATCAGCATTTTGAAAGACGAAAATGCCGAATACCAGTTGGCCGACCAGTAAATATCAAACTACGACATTACCGAACAGCCAAATCACTGATTTCTTCCTAACAGAAAGAAAGTGGTTGGCTGTTTCCTTACACCTGCCCTTTCCCGAACTTTAGTGCGGTCTCAGAGTTAGAATAATTAGTTGGGGGTGTGTGGGGGGCACAGCCTTTGCTCTACCTGCTCCGTTCCCCTACCCCCAATACCCACCTACCCCTAGTGGTCCTAAACTTATAGCACAATAACCCAACCCCCTACTTCATCCACCAGTAACCCTCTCCTTCTATTAACACATTTAACAAGTCCCGCCCTCTCGTTAATATTTCAATCTGTTCCTCTATGAAAACAACTCCACCCTGTTAACCCCCTATCTTCATATCTAACTATTACCTACCTCTTAGAACACACTTCTGCTTGCTATGCATAACCCAGACATTACTAAATATAACCTCAAAATCATAGCAAAATCATTCCCTATCAGGACATCTGCAGGGATATCCTCAAACACACCTACTTGCTTGCTTCCTTTTCCACCCTCCCTGTCAAGGTGAACTCTAGCCAAAGGTATGAATGGGTTCCCTCCTAAAGCTCTGACTAGAGAAGACTGACCAAGTAAATAGTGCTCTTGTTTAACCATTGCAGGCTTCAAAATTGATAGGTCAGAGGCTGTTTATCTCTTAGCAGTGGCCTCTTTCCCAATTACTAAGATGGGATATAACCTCTTGTGATTGTTTGGTACCCTTGTTGTCTCCAGAAAACTTACCAATGGAATTCTATTATTCCCAATTACTGGCTCCCCTACCTTTTGTTCCCCACCTTGCCTCCATGGACATCTATATGATACATGGCCCCACTGGTTACATTTAAAACAGTTAACCCTTGATCATGACCATGTACCTGAACTAGTAGCTTCCCCTTTTCCTGGCGGACACTGTTGTGGTGGTTTAGGCTGCCCACCATGGGTTCCCTTATACCCCATATGCAGCACTGGGTATCCCTTTCCTGTGCAATGATGCCCTGCTTGCTAGGTATAGGTCTCCTTTTTTCCCCAACTTATGTACAGTGTTGCATTCCCTATCTGCTAACCAGATTCTCATGTGCTCAGGCAAAGTGCTAAGGGCTTGTTCCCACACCAAAAGGTCTGCCAACCCTTCAAAAGTGGTGACTTGCCACTCACTCACCCACCTATGAAAATAAGTGCATAACACAGTAATATAATCACACACGCTTTCATCTGCTTTGCGTCTATACTCATGAAACTTTTTTCGGTTCTATATCAGCATTTTGAAAGACGAAAATGCCGAATACCAGTTGGCCGACCTGTAAATGTCGAACTACGACATTGCCGAACAGCCAAATCACCGAATACTTCCTAAGCAGTTGGCTTTTTCCTTACACCTGCCCTTTCCCTGACTTTAGTGCAGTCTCAGAGGTAAAATAATTAGTTGGGGGGTGTGGGGGCGAAGGCCCCCACTTAAGAATGTTTGTTTGTGTTTGGTGCTAGTGTTTGACCAACCGATTTCTTTCCCTTGGAAAGAAATCAGTGATTTGGCCGTTCGCAATGTCGTAGTTCGACATTTACGGGTTGGCCAACTGTTATTCGGCATTTTCGTCTTTCGAAATGCTGATATAGACCCGTTTTTCTGTAAACTTCAGGTGTTATCGTAAAGCATTCCAATAAACAATTTTTAACTGTATTATAATTTAAGCGGTCAGTATCAGACAATTTATTAACAGCAGTTACAGCTTTACCATGGAGTAACGGGATAAGGAACTGTACCCAGAGCCCTTGGTCAACATTATTCTGTTCGCATACTTTTTCAAATATATGAACAAAACGGTTTACAATCAAAAGGATGATTGAACGTTGTTCGAGTTATATAAATCTGAATGCCCAATTCGACATTAGAAATTAATAAAAATAAAAATGTTGAAATGCACAACAGCGGATGCACTCTAGCATTCGCTGTTGTGAACTTCAACATTTTAATGCAGATCGCACTGTAGTGGGGATTGGGAAATGTACCCTTTCCCTCACTGTAGTGCGATCTCAAGAGTTTGTATATTTAAGTAGCAGTGGGTGTGGGGGACAAAGCCCCCCACATGAGGGGTTCGGGGGGCTTCTCCCCCTACAAAATCTTTGTTTGCTGTGTTTTGCAGTATACTACACTTTGCAGAAGTGTGGCCAATGTTCAAATAATATTGAATTTGACATTCTCCACATCCGCATTTGATATTTTATGTAGTAGATCTTTTTATTTTTGTTGATATGGTTCGGAATTACAATAATTCACACTAGTAAACCAAATAAAACTATCAAAATTATCACCTTCTTGGCACTGAGGAAGAAGTTCTCTGACCTTTCTTGCTTCTGTGGTATGGTTACTCCCTTCCCCGTTACCTCCATGACCCTGGCGAAAAGTCAGCATTTCCTTTTCATGTTGCCTCTGCCTCTCATTTTCTTCAGCCTCTAAATGTCTCAGTCTTTCTTTTTCTTGTGGCAACCAATTGTTTATGCTGTGGGCCAACTGTTTCAGCAGGGATGACTTTGCAGTCGCTGATTCTACCCCAGTGCCCTTTCCTTACTAGGAGGAAGTCTACCTGAGTTGCATGTTAGACACTTTTGTATGTGATCTTGCGGCTGTCTCTCTTGCTTAACTATGTGTTGGTCACCATTAAATCTTTTGCCAGACAGAACTCTAGAATGACCTCTCCTTTATTCCTGTCACAAACATAAGATCAAATGCAAAGAAAATAAGTAGCAACAATGGGAAATAGGAGAGATAAACATGAGCAAATAACCGATATGAGGCAGTCAGGGAAAACTGAAAACGAGAAGGACAAGGACAAAAAAGAACTGTGTAAAAATGACAAGGTGAATGATCCAAGTCCAGAGACATTCAAATTCAGACTGGATGTTGACAAATCCAACTCTGTGGGGTAAGAGCGTGCCAAGAGTGCGTGAAAACCAAAGAACAGATGGTCCAGCTAGACAAGGAAACTTACAAGGGTAAAGCTGTTCAGAGAAAGCAGTGGGGCGAGCAGTGATCAAACCAAACAGAACTGAAGGGAATGAGCACAGACTGAAAGGGGTACTCTGTAGCATAAGGGAGATTCCCATCCAATCCAAGGAGGAAAAATATACAGCAGGGTAAGGAGGATGCAAAGAGGTGTGGTACTTCTCCAGGAGACCAAATTAAAGGTAAAAGAGGATGGGAAGATAATGAGTCCTCCGTACCCTTAGGGTGAAACGAAGTGTGAGGAAGGAGGTAGGAAGGGGGTGGCTACTCTTTTCAGAAATGGATTATATCTGCCGAATGAAAGGGTGCAGAAAAGTGGGGAGGGGGATGGATCATTTACCAGGAAGAATAAATGGAAGGAGATGGGCAATAGATAACCATTGAAAAATGCATTGAAATTCACATTCATTAAAAATGCATCTGTCCATTCACTCATTTAAGGATATAGAGGCGTTTTATAGCAGGTTCTTTGAGGAGTGGAAATTGGATAAAAAAAGATGGAGAAAAAATCATCCGAGAGAACTTTTAATATCACAGTAGACCTCAAGAATGTCTGGCTATTTAGCAAAAGAGAGTCAAGTATAAAGATGAACGGTGACTTAGAAAGGAAGATGAAAGAAGGAGAATAAAAGGATATATAGAGGGAAACACAGTCTCTAAACAAGGATACACATTTACCAGAAATTGCTTGATTCAAACCAGCTGAATGAATAGGATACTAGGGAAAGAAAAAAACTCTAAAGTGGGTAGAGGAGATGAAAATACAGTAGAGTTGCATATTGCATGATGCAGTGGCAGCAATGACAATAAGAACAGAGAGGGAATAATGGAAGGGGTTGGGAAGGTGAAGACTGACCTAAAAGTGGAATGATTAGAAAAGGAAGCAACAGTTATACAAACGGCAGGAGACAGTGGAGGAGAACACTATAGACAAGATAGGCTTAGCAAAGCACTAATGAGACAGAATAAAAGCAGCAGTAAGGAGAAAAAAACTGCAAGAGGATGGGTGGAAAAGGAGACAAGATGAGGAGATAGCAAAACTGGAAGGAGAATTGCACAGGATAGAAAGGGAATTATGGAAAAATGGTACAGACAAAGAAGCAATAAGGACAGAGGAAGCAGAAATCATGAGGAGGAATGTGTAAACATCTAGAGAGGAAGTATAAGAAAAGGAAAAGGTGAGCGAGAGAAAGAGATACCAAGCATTAAAGGAAAATAGGAGATTGTAGAGGAGGACGGCAGGATTATGGAAGCATTTAGGGAATACTACCAAAAATATTGGAGAAGAAAAGGAAGTCCATTGGGAAGTCACAAACAGAGATGAAAGGTACCATGTTGAAAGACTTCAGAGGGAGTGACAATGCAAAATTCATGATGAAAGAGATCAAAGAGGTAGTGATGGCAATGAAAGACAAAAAGATAGGGGGGCCCTGATGGATACCTGGTAGAATTCTACAAATGGGATGGTGTTGCAATATGGACAGTTATAAAGGAGGAGTATAAAAGAATAAGTGAAACAGAGAAAATAAGAGAGACAATAAAAATAACCAGGGTGATGGTGTTCTCAAAACAGTGGAGACAGAGTATCTCCTTAGTAAACACAGACCTTAAGGTGACAGCAAAAGTGCAACCAAGGACACTGGATGAGATTGTGTCAAAATAATAGTGGAAAGGAAGAATGGTTTTGTGAAAAAAAGAATAGTAGAAATGAATTGGTGGGCCCTAATGGAGTTTATGGACAGAGAAGAGCAAAAAGGGACAGGACTGGTCCTTTTTTGCTCTACGAATAGGAGTTCCTCTAGGAGATTCTAGAAAAATGACAGATAGGAGAAATGTATAGGACTAGTAAAGGTAATTCACCATGAGCAAGAAACAGAGGTAATGGTAAATGTAGGAGTTTCCAAGGCACTAAAAGTAGGAAAGGGTAACCAGACAAGAGTATCTTGTCCCAGGGCTGTTCATGTTATTCATAGAATAGCTTGCAGTGGAGGTGAGGAATTAGCACAAAAGGAGGAAACAACAGTGGTACAGTCAGGGTTTCTAATGTACTCAGATGGTTACATATTTATGATGGAAAACATTGAGATAGCAAGGTTTGAAAGGGCCTTAAGGATTAGATGTAAACAGATAAAGACAACAGAGGTCAGGATAGGTGAGGGAAGAGGAAAAGAAGGAGTGAGATACTTTCAGGAGATGGAATACCCCAAATATCTGGTATATATGTAGGGCACACATTAACAGTACAAAATAATTTGGGGAAGGGGGTTGAGAAAATAAAGGGAAAAGTGGAGAGTAGAGTTATAAAGCATACACATAACTAGGTCGGATCAATATGATTAGAGTGATGATGCTCTCAGTTATAGTACATGTACTAAGAAACCTGCCAGTGGACCCAGTGGAGACCAAACTACGAAAATTATTGAATCACTTGGAAGTAGGGCTAGAGAAAGGGAGAAGAAGGGTGGTCTCAATAAGCAAGCTAAGACTGAACAGGAAAAAAGGAGTCTGGGGGCTCTCTCACATAAACATGCAGGCCTTTGTATATAGCCTACTTAGGTGGAGAGAGAGAATTTAGGGGGTCACCAAAATGCAAGAAGAGAGAGGAAAAGTAGAATGGTGGGGAAAATATAAAGGAAAGAATGAATAGGCACTAAAGAGATAGGATAGCATAACATGGGGGATGAGGTAAAGAAAGAGAAATATGGCAGGAAGGAGGGTGGGGCACTTTCATGGAGAAGAAAGAAAACAGGATTAAGAGGAGAGTGAGAGTTTACAAAGGAGGGGGCAGGAGAAGAATTCAAAAACTCACAGGAATAAAAACAGAAATCTTGATTAACACAGAATGGATGGTGGACATAAACCAGGCTGAGAGAAAAATGACTAGAGAAGAATCAGAAAGGAAAAAAACAGAAAAAAAAGAAAGGTGAGAGGAGAAGATGTTAGAAAAATATGTATTTAAACATGTATAAAGTGCTAATTTAAAAGCAAATAGTATATAATGCATTTTATTCTATTTACAATATGGCAATAAGAATGATTTTACATGTAATTGCTTGAAGCTTTGGAGCTGCAGTGTATTTGAACTCTGACCCTGGCAGTAGCCAGCTCAGCAAGCTTATGTTTTTCACTAATGAATATCTGCTGGGTCAGGAAAATTGAATGTATAAAGCATTGAATATTCTTATTCTTTCCTCTGAGATAATTGACCTTGTGAATGTATCAGAGATAAGACACAGCTGCTAAAAGTACAAGAGTGAACCGACTATTGTATTCAAGCTAGCCTGAGACCTTGGAACAGTAACATTTACAGAAAGGCATTATAACGAACCAGGTGCTTTGCAAGGCTGTATTATTCCCATGGGAAAACTTTTAAAATGTATAACATCAGCTTTTTCTTATGAATAGAATATTGTAGACCATAGTGATGTAGGTGCCCTGTGACTAACCACGTCAGTAAGGTGGGCACAGCCTGAATGTAAGACTATATAAAATTGTGTATTTCCTGCATCATGTCAGACAAAACACTGTACTTGTATGGTTTTTGCCTCCTGGTGTACACTAGTAAACTTTTGCATCTGAGCCTCCTGTGTTGTTATCATTTGTTTTTATTTAACAGTTTGGTCCTTCTTGAACCGGAATTCCCTTGGTAAGCTGCAGGTCAGAGTGTATCGGTGGTCGAATACTGCGCAGGAGAAGTTACCAAAATGGTTCTTCTTGAAGCACAAAGACCTCCGACTGAATTGTCGTCTTGAGAGGCTGGCCACTTTCTGATCTGCGGCCGAAGAGCGGTCTCGAACTGGTCGACCCAGGAGGCTCAGGTAGGAAAATATTTGCCTTTTTTCTGTTTTAGATCAGGGACTAGGTTACAGTAAATGTCATTGTCAGAGATTTGTTATACAGATCAGGGACAAAAGGAAATTACTGTATATTTTGTCAGAGATCAGGGAAACAGAATAAGGTAGACAGTTATTCTGGATAAACTGTGTAAGGAACTGAAATACCACGTGGTGAAAAGGGTTACGTAACATTTTTTTTTAGAATGGGAAATCAGTGCACTAAAAAATCGCGAGATCCGCCCCTAACTGACGACGCTAAATATATGCAATTACAACGGACTGATAATGTAAGGTATTATACAAAATGGGTTAATAAATACAGATTTGATGGTAAATTAAACAAGATTTCATTAGTTAAACTTTTAAAACAGCTTAAATCTGACGCAGAAGGTCAGGCAAAAAAACAACAGCAATTAGGCATTCCTCAAGCACACAGGTGGATTGAGGAAGTAAACCGAAGGGAACAGAAAACTAAAAATGCAAAAACATTATTTTTAGACAAAGAGGATAATAATACAGTAATAGCGACGGCCCCTCCCCCTCCGCCCCCGCCAGTGCCTTTTTCAGGATATGAAGCAAGAGGACAAGCTGGTCCACCTCCACGTTATCCTGAAGTTACAAGAGTACTAAAACCAGTTGTTAGAGATCCTATTGAAACTAGGTCCCGGACACGTAAAACACTAGGGGGCACAGACTTATATCAAATAGGGAAAAATACACTAGAAGAGAGTGAGGAAGAAATCTGTCCACTGATCGAGGTACCAAATCCTCAGGCAGGACAGGAAGGGCAGGACCCAACTCTTCTAGTATATAGACCATGGACACCGGAAGATATTCGGAAAGCTACAGAGGGAATCCCTCATCCAAAAGTTAATTACACAAAGATTTACAAGATTTACAAGGTATGAGACTAAGTTACCACTTGAATGGGGAAGAAGTAGAAAAGGTAGTTAGACAGATTGTGGGTCCAGACTGGCACATGATTTGTGGCACCTGGAATCCTCGTAATGCAGAGCTTAAACCACTCCCACATAGTGACGCAGAATTAGACAACAGAGTCAAAGGTCTTACAGACCGAATTTCTGAAAAATGGAAACCTAGAGCAGATTGGACTTGCATTAATCAATGCATACAGCAAGAGAATGAAACTGTAGATGGGTACTATGGTAGATTATTGGAATGTTTCAATAACCATAGTGGTATGGCTATTCCTGAAAATCAGACACATGATACCTCATATGAACAGCAACTGAAAAATGCATTTTTGAAAGGTTGCATTGCACCTATCAGTAGCTTTATTACAAAGCATATGATAGATCATCAAACAAGTAGGCTACAAGCCTTACTTGAATATGCCAGACATGCTGAAAGACACTTTAATAGTAAAAAGAAAAAGAAGACACAGGTCTTCACAGCTGAAGACGGAGCAGAGGTCTTTGTAGTACAGTCAGGTAAAAAGGGTAAAAAAAATACCCAAGAAAATAGACAATCTGACAAAAGGTCAGAAGATTTTGCAGGCTAAATAAAAAGGTGACTACAGAAAATAAAGGTGATGAGGACTGACTATATGATAGTGATGAAAATCAGAAATCATCAGGGAAGGAAAACAAACAAAGGGCAAACATAAATGTAGTGGAAGGAACAGAAGAAGTGCAAGCAGATATAAAGGATGAAGAAAGTGAAATTTTAGATTTGGCATTACTGAGCTTGGAGCTCTATTTGGCAGACACAAAACCAGAAGTTACACTTCTGGTGGAAGAAAGGGAAGTGAAATTCTTGTGTGACTCAAGAGCATCACGAACTTTGATACACCCTTCAAAGTTACCAAAATATTCTGAATCACCTGACTATATATTAGTGAAAGCAGCAAATGGACAGCTATATAGGGAGCCACTCTCCCATAATATAGCAATAACTGACCCTGTTTCAGGCATGACTCAAAAAAGTAAAATTGTAGTTTCTGCAAAATGTCCAGTAAACTTACTGGAAAGAGATCTTATGCAGATATTTGGCATAGCGGTAGTCCCCACTATGCAGGGTATGGAAGCACAAAGACAAATGGATACTTTTGTGGTGCGACCGGAGGGTGAAACCTTTTACTGGTACAGCCAGGACCTAGTTACTACTGGTCCAGAGGCAGTAACCGGAGAACTGATGAATGTAGCCATCAGTAAGGCCCCCTCCCTTGACACTGACCAACAGCATTTGTTACATTGTACTCTATACTACTGTAGCATGCCAGGACCTGATAAAGAATATGAGCAAGAGTTGTTAAAAAATCCTGCTAACAGATTAGTATTACGAACCTTGTATTGGGATACTGAGGAAAACAGTGTGGTAAGCTGTTCACTACCTCAGGAATTCATGACACTGTACAAATCTAATAGACTACCACATGTCAGCTTGACAAAGAATAAGGATGTGAGATGGGCAGACTTAGGAGAAAAAGTAACAAGATGGGAAAAACAAACTGATTTAGTATTATCAGAACAGGGAATACAAAAACAGAAATTGAATTGGCTAACACAGACACATCCAGCTGTACACTTACAAACTAGTGAAGACAGCTAATTAGCATTCTTATTAGAAGAAAAAGAAAAAGCCTTGTGTGATATACCAGATATTCTTTGGTCAACAGGTAAATCAGATGTAGGACTTATTCAAACAGCAGGACCAGTAACTATTACACCAAAATCAGCATTTAGACCACAAAAGACAATACCCTTGAGGAAAGATGCAGAGCAAGGAATCAAGCCTATAATAGCAGCATTACTCAAGGAAGGAGTACTGGTAGAATCTCTTGATTCACCATGTAACACCCTTCTATTTCCTGTTAAAAAGCAAACGGGGAATGGCGGATGGTACAGGATTTACAAGCTGTAAACAATGCAATAATACCCAGAGCACCTACGGTGCCAGACCCACACACCTTGTTAAATAATTTAAAACCACAACAAAAATATTTTACTGTGGTAGATATAAGCAATGCTTTCTTTTCAATACCTATACATCCTGATAGCCAGTATTGGTTTGCATTTACATTTCAGGGTAAAAGATATACCTATACTCGGCTACCGCAGGGATATTGTGAAAGTCCAACGATATTTGCACAAGAAATGGCAAGCAACCTGGCAGGGTTTACTCCACCAGGAGGTAGTCGGATTCTACTTTATGTAAATGACATCTTGCTAGCAGCCCCTACCCAGCATCAATGCAGGGAAGATACGATAAATGTGTAAACATATATACTGACAGTCAGTATGCTTTCTCTACAGTGCATGTTTTTGCACAACAATGGAAAAATAGGGGAATGATAACATCTACTGGCAAACCGATTAATCATGCACAACTTATTTTGAACTTGTTAGATTCCATTCAGTTACCTACTAAGGTAGCTATTTGTAAATGTTTAGCTCATACAAAACAACAGGATGCAATTTCAAAAGGAAATGCAAAAGCTGATGCAGCTGCAAAGCAAGCAGCCTCAGACTCAGAAATTTTACTTTTAACCGAGGAATTACAACCCTCTGAGATTTTAGATTTAGAAATGTTAAAAACAATGCAGACATTAACTACAAAAGCTGAGAAACAAAAATGGGAGAAACGAGGTGCAATCCTCGAAAATGGACTGTATATCTCCAAAGAAAAAAAAACAATATTGCCGTCTAATTTCTTTAGATATGCAGCTTTGTTGAGCCATGGGCAGTGCCATGTCTCAACAGGGGGGATGGTACAGTTAGTAAATCGAATATTCCAAACATATGGATTTATAAACTACACACAAAAATTTTGTGCAGCATGCCATGTCTGTAATAAACATCATGCATAAGGAGCATTCAAACCCAAGCAAGGGAGTTTTCCTAAACCACCATATCCGTTCCATACTATCTGTATGGATTTCATAGAACTAAACAAATGTGAAGGGAAAAACTGTTAACTAATAAAACTGTTTTGCAGTTGAACTCTTTTTCAGATAAAAGACAGACCAGACCGTTGGAAGCAGTGCTGACCCCAGGGTCCTGGGTTTGGTTGAAGGTCACGAAGAGGAAGAATTGGGCGAGTCCAAAGTGGGAAGGACCGTACCAGGTACTGTTGGCGACGCCTACTGCAGTCAAAGTTGCTGAAAGGTCGTCCTGGGTCCACCTGACGCACTGTAAACCGGTAAAAAATTTTCAGCTTGATAAACATTTTGTGACTGACACACAACAAAGGCAGTATGGCCAAGAGCGAAATGAGTAAAAACACAGATCAACCCCAAAGATATTGTTTAATCATCTTGCTAACTATGCATTTATTGACTATAATTGTGATGACTTTCCTTTTGTTGTGGTTCTTCCTATATATAACCACACAAGTGAAAGTGGAGAAACGTAATGAACTGTCTATAGACTGGCATCCAAACTTTAACACATACCTAGCTATGAAGCGTGTATATGTAGAGACTATGAACATTTCAAATTGCTGGGTTTGTACTGCCATACCAACAGCATATGGAGGACTGTTGATGTCCGCTGTCCCCCTGGGGATAAATGAGACTTGGGAAAATTTGCTTTTTGATACAGGTTCTGTAAGATCACAGGACAAAATTGCATTGTATTTGCCTATTACACAGAGGGGAATTGTATGTTTTTATAAGAATAACACACTCCAAGTGGGTTGGAGTAACTGTAACATAACTATATCTTATAAATGCTATATTAAAGCCAAAGATAAACGCACTGTTTGTAACACAAATTATGTTTCATATTTGAGCTTAATGAAAACAACATTAAGTGATGTGCAGAGAAATCCTGTTTTGCATAAACAATTGTCTGTTATAGACAAAAAAATGTTTCATTCAGAACTAACCCGCATCAGTACCAAAGTAGAAAACTGTTATTTTATTTGTGGGAAAAAAGCATACAAATGGCTACCTGAGAATTGGTCCGGTAGTTGTTTTTTGGGTTATCTGGTTCCAGCTATAAGGCATACTGCAAAATTACCTCTAGGTAAGATACGAAATGTAAGAGATGTAGCCCGAAAACCTGAAGATTCTTTCGGAAGACCTGTAAATCCAATGGGAAAAATCGAAGCTGGTTAGAAAAACCATCATTCCGTGAAAGATAAAAAAAAAATTGACTCATATGGACTTAAGTGACAGTGTTATATCCTGGGCTGGGATATTTCCAGCATATGGAGCAGTCAAATCGATCTGGGAGTTGAGAAAACTGTCAAAGCTTCTCGAAGTAATGAGTAACGCAACTTTTTCTGCTCTCGAACTAGTGACTGATGAACTGAATGCAATGAGAACTGTTGCGCTACAAAATCGAATGGCTCTTGATTAATGATCACCTAGCGGTAATACAGCAGGTATCGGCCATGACTGAACCAGGCCCAAACCCACTGACGAACTTTTTCCAGAGTCTGTTTGGTGGGTGGGGTTCTATCCTAATGAATATTTTGATTGCTATTTGTGTTGGTCTGCTCCTATTAGGAGCATGTGTCTGTTGTGGGATCCCCTGTATGAAAAGATTAGTCAAAGATTTTGTTAATATATCTGTAACTGAAACTTTGTACCAAGACATTGAATTGAAACTATTGATTCCAGATGAAACTTGTTCCGAAATATAAACTAAATGACTTGCCTAGTTAAAAGTCCTTAAAGGAAAAGGCTAGGAGACGATATAACATTGTTTATGTTTCTGAATAGAATAAAAAGTATTAAAAGGAGGGAAATGTTAGAAAAATATTTATTTAAACATGTATAAAGTGCTAGTTTAAAAGCAAATAGTATATAATGCATTTTATTCTATTTACAATATGGCAATAATAATGATTTTACATGTAATTGCTTGAAGCTTTGGAGCTGCAGTGTATTTGAACTCTGACCCTGGCAGTAGCCAGCTCAGCAAGCTTATGTTTTTCACTAATGAATATCTGCTGGGTCAGGGAAATTGAATGTATAAAGCATTGAATATTCTTATTCCTTCCTCTGAGATAATTGACCTTGTGAATGTATCAGAGATAAGACACAGCTGCTAAAAGTACAAGAGTGAACCGACTATTGTATTCAAGCTAGCCTGAGACCTTGGAACAGTAACATTTACAGAAAGGCATTATAACGAACCAGATGCTTTGCAAGGCTGTATTATTCCCATGGGAAAACTTTTAAAATGTATAACATCAGCTTTTTCTTATGAATAGAATATTGTAGACCATAGTGATGTAGGTGCCCTGTGACTAACCACGTCAGTAAGGTGGGCACAGCCTGAATGTAAGACTATATAAAATTGTGTATTTCCTGCATCATGTCAGACAAAACTCTGTACTTGTATGGTTTTTGCCTCCTGGTGTACACTAATAAACTTTTGCATCTGAGCCTCCTGTGTTGTTATCATTTGTTTTTATTTAACAGAAGAGAAAGAGGAGTCCTATTGACTAAATGGGAAAAAGGGGGAATGCAAAAGCAGAATGATTTATGAACACCTGAGGGCAGAAGTGAAGGAAGCCACAAAGAAAGAGATACTGAAAGTTTGGGAGAATGAAGAAGGGTGGTAGTCCAGGGAAGCTGAATGGTGAAAAGTGTTCAGTTAACATCAGAGGTGCAGAAAATGCATGGGATGGGAGAACAGATATTAAGAGTTATGCACAGATGTTATCTCACACTGGGTGCACTGTTTTTTTGTCAAAGGTGTGTTTGGTCAGCTGCATTTGGTCAGTTAAATGGTGATTGACAGGTGTGCGAGATCGCACAATTCTCCAAGTTGGGGAATATTCCCTTTCTCCAATTCTGGGCAATCTCTATGTTAGTATATATAATTAGAAGAGGGTCTGTGGGCACAGGGGGGCTTGCCCCCTCCCTGCAAAAAACAATGAGTAAAAAGAGGTTAAGTAGCCAAAGTCACAAAAACAATGCAGTGGACAAACTGACTGATAGAAGTTGCTGGTAGAAGGTGGTTATTGTGTACAAGTGAAATGTGAAACCATGCACACTGGAAGGAGTATTAGAACATTTTAGATGTGTAACTACCACTGAGAAAATAACTTCTGCATGTAATTTTCTACTCATATTTGTACAGACTGGCATGTCTCTGGTGGTCTTGGAAAGAAATTTGCCTTTCTTGATAACCTCGGCTACGGCTAGTCTGCAAAAGGCTGAAATTGCTCTGTACACAGAGTAAAGCTTCACCCTTTATAAACAGCTACAGCATCTGAAATATTTACTGACTATCTAGCAACACAAAGATAGAGGGACTGCTTCAGAAATAAAATGATGCAGGTAAGAAATAAACAGATCAGGAATTTATAATAGCTTGTATTCTGCTCAACAGACTTTGAATGATAGAAACATTGGAACAAGCTTTACATGGCTGTTAATGCAGAGCATTAGCTATGTGGCTTTGCAAAATATGTATATAGTTAATATAGTGTTTCTTTCCTGTGGAAAAGGGAATTATGAGTATTTTTTTCATTTGGTACAGTACTACAAAACAATGTATAAAGAGGAACAAAATTGATAAAAGACATGAAAGATCAGTTCTTAACAGACCGACAAAGACTATAAGTTTAAGTAAAATAAAATAAAATCTTTACTATGGCATAGCTTATTTTTTTTGGTTTGGGATATAAATCAGTTTGTTCATAGGTAGGTACTAGGCTATTGGCCCTAGGGCCTGTATAAGCCTAGCCAAATGGTACCCTGGCTTTTGCCAACTAAAAAAATTATTTTCCTGTGCCTCTGTCAAGCAGAGCCACAGAAGTGATCCCCGGGGTGAATTTCCTATCTCCCATCCAATCATCAAGATTTTTCTTGAAGAGTGCTAATGAGGAGCTTTGTTTGATATAGATAGGTAGTTTGTTCCAGAGTATGGGAAGTCTCTGGGGCAGGAATCTATCCCTCCAGCATGTTCTGTTTATTGTGGTGACAAGGTTTAGGTCCCTAGAGCATGTAGCTCGGAGGGATTGGGATTTCTTTACATGGAGCATGTCCAACAGCTCTGGGTTTGACATAGCTTTGAATGTTAGGCAGAGATCGCCTCTGAGTAGGAGATATGCGACAAAGTAAAGCTGGAGTTTTTTGAGACGGTCTGCGTAGGGCATCTGTTTGAGGCCGGTAATCCTCTTTGTGAGGTATTTCTGTGGCCTTTCCAGTTGTTGTAGATGTCTTGTGAGGTACATACCAAAAGGGGCGTTGTACTCTATAATTCTATAATGGGTCTAATGAGTGATGAGTAGAGGGGAACAATGACCTCTTTTTTCCTGGATGAGAAACCTTTTGTGATGAGGTGTGCTACGTAGAAGGATTTCCTGACTACTGTGGCGATGTGATTATCTAAGGAGAAACTATTGTCCACCTGTAACCCAAGGTCTCTTATCACACTTTCGGTGTTAAGTAGACTACCGCCTATGTGATAGTTCATGGGTACAGAGTTTTTACCAAAAGGGATGACAATGCACTTTTTGGCATTGAGCTTGAGGCCATGGCTTTGACACCAGGCATCTGTCTCAGTGAGGCCCTTTTGTAGGATGTCCACATCGTTAGGAGTTTTGTTTATGGCTCCTAGTTCAGTCATCTGTGAACATTGTTAGCCAAAGATCCTCTGTGTTAGCCTGTACTTCAGAGAAGTAGATACCAAACAGGAGAAGACCTAGGACTGAACCCTTTAGCACTCTACTTGTCACTGGTCTGAAGTTGGATTTAGAGTCTGCTACTTTCACAGTGTGGGTTCTGTCAGTGAGCCAGTTGACAACCCATCTTGTGACATAGGGATTTATACCTAGTTTAGTGAGTTTGCCTATAATTCCAGAGTGGGGGGTGGTGTTGAAAGCCGTGGTGAGATCTAGATAGGCTGTGTGAACCACCTTACCCTCATCTACAGCTTTGGTGACTGCTTCAAAGAAGTCTATCAGGTTTAGGAGACATGATCTGCCTTTTACAAACCCGAACTGGGTAGGGTCCAGAGTTTGGAGATTACCAATGTCATTGTTTATAAGTTCCATGATGATACGCTCCATAGCCTTGCAGACCAGGCTCGTCAGGCTAATGGGGTGGTAGTTGATAAGAAAATAAAAAAAAAAAACAAGAGGAAATACTGATTTATATTTACAATAGTAATGCATAAGTAATACTGTTACAGGAAACACATCTGAATCATAAAGAACATGAAACTTTTGTAAAGAAAAATGGAAATGAGGGTTACTTTGCCGGAATAGGAGAGTGAAAGAAAGGGGTCTTAATATTAACAAAAAAGGTATAGGAATAAAGATTGAGGAACCAATGAAAGGCATGGAAGATTTATAGTGGTGAGAGGTTGTTGGCATGGTGTAAGATTTACTGTATACTAACTGCACCATATTTTCCACTAAAAGTAGTGAGACAGGATAAAAAATATTATGAGAGAAGTTGTAACTTTTTATCAGGGATGTAGGATACTATTAAAAGAGAGGAGCAGTATATGAAATATGGAAGATATCTCTGGAGGGCCCAGATGCCATAGAATACTGTTTGAGCATAGATACTTAGAGAACTATATGTATGTATCTGGGCTTATTGATGTAATGAAAAGAAGAGAGAAAGGAGAAATATACAGAAATTTCAGCAAAAAATGGTTCTTGGGCTAAATTAGATAATGTTGCATACTGAAACACTACAGCAATGTGCCCTTAACCATGAAAACACATCTGCTGACAAAGCCTGACCCACATCATAACAGATTAAATTTTGTAAGCAAGTAAAGTATAATGTGCTAAGCACTGGCATTTTCCACTGTTCCTTCTGAAAAGGAATTTAATGATTGAGTAAATCAAACATTAACTGAAATGTTATTAGACTTGAAGCTAAGCAGTAAAGACCTTGCAACAAATTGGGATAATTATAAACTGAAGATAAGAAATGAAGTTGCAATGAAAGTAAATGAAATATGAAATAACAGACACAGTGTGTATCTAAAGGCTTTAAAAGTAAGCAGAAGAAAAAAAAAGTGGAACACAACATGTTGAAGAGCAATTGAAAGAAGCTAGAATATCTATGCAAGAGTATTCAGAAAACATAAATGAGCATAGAACAGTGGCTTTAAAACTAATATTTTTAATAATACCCCTAGAGCAACCAAACTGTTGGCTCAAAATATGAGGAAACAAAAGGTTAAAAGGATAATGACTAAAATCTGGAAATGTGAGAATAACAGGACAAAAGTGAATCCAGGAAAATATATGAATGTAACGGTGAAGTATTACAGTACACTACATAAAAAGATGTAAAGGTTGATAGTAGCAAACTGGAAAGTTTTCATAATGTCGTTCTGCAAATGTTCAGATGTACATTAGTGAATGCTACGGTACATTCGCTAATGTGCATTTGATGTCCTGTAACAAATCACACTACAGTGGGGATTGGGAAATTTACCCCTTTCCTCACTGTAGTGCAATCTCGAAGATGAAATATATAATTTGCAGGGGGTGTGGGGTGCAGGGGGGCTTGCTACCTGTAAAATTGTAAATGATGATTTTCGACATTCCATTAAAGCGACATTGCCAAATTCGGAATGTCAATTTGATCAAGTAAGTAGATTTTTTTTTTTGATTTTCAACTTTTTGATAGTAAATCATATATTTATATATATATATATATATATATATATATATATATATATATATATTTATTTATTTATTTATATATATATATATATATATATATATATATATATGGATTCCATACACTTGGTCGAATTACAGTTAGTCGAAAATTATTCCAGGCATTTCACTTCACTGAAAGCTCACTTGACTGAAAGCTCACTTGGTCGAAGTTCATTTGTCGAAAATGGAATATAGCCCCTGCCTCACTGCAGTGTAACCCTGGAGTGAGAATATTAAATAAGGGGTGGGGGTGTGTGAGGGGCGTATTATACACGTAACAACAACAAGTTATACTGCATATAGAAAGACACCAGAAATTCATGAGTACTTGGCAGGGGTGGCTAATGCTATAGGGCTGCAGAACTGCAGCCCCCCCCCAGCTGTAAGACAGAAAGAAAAGAAAAGAAACCAACTGTAAAAAAGAAAGAAAACAAACCCGAGTCCTGGAACTTCGCGCGTCCACACTCGTGGCATTTCCCGATATCCAGACTGCTGGTGAACCAGTCCAGAGCATGCACACAGAATCCAGACTGCTGGTGAGACAGTCCAGATTAGGAAGACAGCATTCCACAGCAGAGATCCCAGAAGTCTATGCAGTTACAACTGTATAGACTGGAAGGGGATCAGACTGCAATTTCTGCAGGCTGGGTAGCAGCAGCAGCTTCTCTCGCAGAAGGGGATCGAAGGACTTTCCTCTTGTGAGCTTTTTACTGCAGGAATGGATTGTACTGCAGGAAGGAGAATGGATTTTAACTAGGCTTTTACTGCAGGAATGCAATGGACTTTGCAGCAATGGAGCTGGGCTCAGGTAAGGTGTGTGTGTGTGTTTGTGTGTGTGTGTGTGTGTGTGTGTGTGTGTGTGTGTGTGTGTGTGTGTGTGTGTGTGTGTGTGTGTGTGTGTGTGTGTGTGTGTAATGCCCCAGTTAAATATACCTGGTGGCTAGAGAGAATTCAGGAAATAAACCTGGTAAGTAGACTCAAACCCTGTATCTTTGGAGCAGGTAGCAAGAGCCTGAATTCCCTACCCACTACCATTTGTGAATTTTTGCCTCATATTTTTATTCTTGTGAAATTTGTGGTTTTATGGATTTTTAATTCACTAAATAATGACAGGCATTTGAATTTCAGACTTCATATTCTTCACAAAGTACATGGTAACATAAAACCTTTTAGTCTAGCAATTTCTGTTTATAAGATCAATATTTGAAATTTGTCCCTATTTTTGAGGCTGTATTTCCCCCATTATTGGCTTTGTCCAGGTTTTTTGTGCTAAGAGGTTGAGAGCTATGTTGAGAACTGAATTCACTGAATATGTTTGGGAGCTGTATTCCCCCATTATTGGCTTTGTCTAGGTGTTTTTTGCTAAGAGGTTGAGAGCTATGGTGAGAACTGAATTCACTAAATGATAGCCATTTAAGTTTTAGTCTACCTGTCTTTCAAAAAACAGCTGATTTGGCATAGTGGTATGTTGCTCTGACTGTAGTGGACAGGGTCCAGGGTTCAAGACTTGGTAGCGAAATGCATGGTGGTAATACAGCATTTTATTTTAGCAACTTTCCAAGATTATACAAGCAATGTTTAAAATGTGTCCCTAGTTTTTAGGCTTTTGCCCTCCCCAATAAATTTTGGCTTTTTCCAGATTTCTTGTGATTCAAAGTTTAGAGATACAGTTGAGTGTCGCATGGATTTTACAAGGAGCTGAGAGCTTGAAGAGAAGTTTAATGCTGCTTATGCTGATTCTGCTTGTATTGTTAATAGCACAACAGATAGTGCAGTTGCTTTTGATGCAGAAGGCTGTGGGTTCTACTCTCACAGTATATAGATGCATTGCTGATACTGTACTGTGTTGCACTTTTAAAGGTGGTGGATGCTGCAGTCCTGAGAATGTCCTCTTTGGTGGAGATACCTAGTAACAATGAACCTGTTATCAGTTTGCCATCCATTCCCTATTGCAATATTACTATCTTATCATTTTTTAATATAACATAGGCAATTTATTCCTTTACGGCAACAGGCACTTTATTTGTAGATGAAACAGTGAAATATAAAGTTGTTTGCTAGCAGCAACCTCTTCATTAGTTACAGATCTCTTTAATGTGGAATTATTAAGATGACTTTTACTTCTGCAGAGATTGTGCATATTTACTGATACTGGTGGATTGTAGAAGTTTGAGTAGACTTTTATGACGGAAATGTTCTGAACTGGGCAGTTTTGTCATTATTGGTACATGCATTTTATTTCATTGTTTACTGGGAAAATGTTTAAAACAATAAATTTAAAGTGCCCTCTAACAGCTGTACTGTATTATACAAGGAATATAATTTAATACAATCAGGAATGTGTCTCAGAGAACACATGTATGTTTCCTGTGCAAGGGGCCTATGATTTGAAAACCGCCCAAAGTTAATCTTTATCTGCGACTGGCCAGATGTATTTTCTTTGAATGTGGGTTTCAATGTTGTTTCAATGAATGTGAGTTTCAAGGGCAGAGAAGTTTTAATGTGAAGTCTTATTTTCATTGTGAGACTGCATTGCTTTGTTTAGCAGATGTCTTTTAGTGTTTATGCTGTAAAATGTAAAATAAAACTTTTAAATGAAATCCAAATTATCGTTAGAAGTAAAGTAGTATGCACATTACAGTGTTTATGGTAAATGGGGCAAAACAGCCAAGTAATGGGACATTGGAATAGCTGCATGGAGGAGGCCCCATTTGACCATGATTTTGTGAGGGAGGAAGGGCGGCAAACTCAGACAGCCCCGGCTGAACCATACCTCTTAACTGTCCAGATTTTTGAAGAATGAATCGGTTTTTGCTTCCTATTTTTGGTTTGTCCCTCATAAAATTTGTGTTTTTCTGGCAAAATAATTTATGAATGAAGTCACTAAATAATGACAGACATTGAGTTTCAGACTTCATACTCTTCAGAAAAATGCATGCTAAAGCAAGACCTGTTGTTCTGTCAACTGTCTAAGTTTATACAAGAGCAATTTTAGTACTGTTTATATGTTCTCCCAATATACTTGGCCTTGTCCAGATTTTCTATGTTAAATGGATGAGAGGTACGCTCAAGTAAATCACTTTATAGAATTAGATATATCCAAACCTCTCAACTATCCCCGATTTTGGCTCAAAATGTTGCTCTCCCCTTAATAAATCCTCTGCAAAATGGCAAATTTGGAAGAAAACATGGAGGGTTCACAATTAATAAATAATTGTAATGATCAGAATTGTAGATTACTTTTAATTTCAGAAATGCATGTATATTCTCTTATTTTGTCAGCTGCTCAAGTTAACAGTACTAATATTAAAAAGTGTCCCTTCTTTGACAGGTTCCCAGCTGTATTATGTGGCTATTTTATATTTTGGCATCACATTTTTGGTCTGTTTTTCATAAAATTGTGGTTTTCTGGCAAATCATTAAAGATTGAAAAGATTAGAAAATAATGACAAACATTTGAGTTTCAGATTTCATACCCTTCAGAAAATTCACACGAATGCAAGACCTACTATTCTGTTATCTTTCTAAGTTTATAAGAGCAATATTTAAAAATTGTCCTTAATTTTGGGCCTTTGTACCAGTACTGTTATGGCTTTGTCTAGATTTCTTGCTCTGAGGCTGAGAAGTATGACAAATGTGTCGGGTCCATCACCGTCAGCCAGAGACATTTCAAATTGTGACATAATTGTTGCACCCCACTCCCCCATGTAGTGACTCTGGATGTGTCCAAGCAAGGCAAGGAGCAGTTATGCAGTGTAAATGTGCAGAGTATCCCCCCATCCAAGGTAGACACAAATACTACAGTGGCTTTTCATCTGTCCTTGATTTTGCAGAATGTTCTGGTTTTCTGTCATATTTTTATACTGTTGATTTTTCCTTCTTCTTATTCAGAAGATGTATGTCATTGCAGTGCCTGTTGCTCTGTGTTTAAGTAGCAGTGATTTAATGACCATCAGGTAAGCTTGTCTGAGACTGTAAGATGCAAGTAACCTTTAATAAACATACTGTTAAAAAATTACCAACATTGAAAGCCTTTTTGTTGTTACCATGCAGAGAATGTTTACATAACTAGATATTGTATAAATCTTGGGTATTGAATGCATATGACAGTATTTGTAATAATTGACAGGATTACAATATTTTCAGAAGCTCATTACATTTTTGAAGACTTGCAGTCATCTTTGCAGGCTTTACCTGTAAACTAAATAGAATGCCAATCATTCGTGTGTGGTCCATAACCTGTGCAGTAATCCTTTAAGCAATTTATCTTGAGCATGTTTCTTGTTTGCTGTTAATTTTTTACTTTGAACATGTTTTTCCCGTGAAACAAGTAGATAGTTGTTGTCAGGCAGCAGGTCTTTTTTGGATAAGAAACATTTTTATAAGTGGGGGTATCACAGAAATTACTACTTTCAGCATGTTACTTGGTACTTTTATAAAGCTAAATATAAATTATAATTAGAACTGCAGTGCAAGGAGAAGTAGTTTGAGTTGAGTTGAGTGCTGCTTGTTTTTTTATACTTAATTTTGACTGGCATTCCAGTAATCTATTTAAAAAATAATTTATTTTTTCATGCCTTGCAACCTTTTTGTTTCCATCTAGATATTAAGTAAGCTATCATGTAGCCAATGCATTGAAATATTTTTTTCTTCTACAATTCATTTTGTCTTGATTGGACTCTCATAATGACGGTTTGGCAGTGGCACCGAGAGCAGAGTATTTAATTAAAATCCCAGTTTTTGCAATTTTAGCATAGCCACACCCCTTTCTAGTTGGCCACACCCTTCCCATTGGCCCCACCCATTCAGCTGTCTCCTGCAGCCCCCCTTTGATTTGAAGTCACCAGCCACCACTGGTACTTGGAGAAGAAAGATTAAAGAACAGTGAATTTGGCAGCAGATGACAAAAGGGGATGAAGTAATAAAATGGGATGAAGCTAGACAAATTTTGTGGTTGTTAATCTCAGATTAGCTTGCCTATGCAGGTTTAATGTTCAGTGAAGATTTGCAGAGGTTGAAAAGTAATTTTATTAAACCACAAACAGTAGATTTGCTAGTTAAGGACAGAAGAGAAATGGCAGACCAAAAAAGAGTAATTAGAGCATATAAGGCAATATTAGATTTAAGAAAACAATACAGTAAAAAAAGAAAAAAAATGACATGAAATGAATTCTTAAATAAAGATATTATAGATGGCAGGGGATGCAAATATGTCTTAATCCTAGATATGCAAATAAATTAAGAACATTTTGAATTTTTCTGGATATGTTTACATAAATATACCTATACCCCTACAAAATTTCAAAACATGTTCACACAGACAAGAGACATACGTTAAAGATTTCATGGTTCAAATAGACATTCTTGGGAGTATATATTCTAGGGATATAAGGAGTTACTGCAGTACAAAAATGACTTGAATAATATGTTAAGTCTTAAACTTGAAAGATAATTTAACCTCAGTATAGAGATGTTTTTGTTGAGATGGTGTAAGTTGGCATGTACTAAAGAAGTGAAAGCATTGCTATCTTTATTTATGTATTTATTTATTTTATATTTTTGACCAGGATAGTCTGACTGGATACATGTCCACAGTATTATTGATAGAAACTATAACTAGAAAATGGAAAACTAAAGACAGACCATCAATAAAAGAGGGAAAAATGATTTCCAAGATTAAAACTGAGGAACTGAGAATCAAAAGTTTTAGAGATCAGCAACAAAACTTCATATTAAAAACTGGGGTGTATGGGATGCTGTATTGGAATTTGAGCTTGAAGAGTACATTTACACAGAACTGTTTAATAAAATAGAGGAGACTGACCTAAGGTGAAAAGTAACTGGTCATGGATTTAAAACTTGTAACATAGTGTAAATAGTAGCAGAATTTTCATTAGTAGCTGTTATCTCCATCCATGGGATGCACTTCATTTTTACATTGATAAGACTATGGTCTACTGAATTGACAATGCCAGCACAGCCTTGAACTCTTCAGTTCTGTTATCTTCCCATTTCAAAACACTATATATCCTAAATAAATCTCAGTAGAAGCATGAGTAGTTAACCTGTGATCTTAAAAATAAAGTTTTGAAAGATAGGGATAATTACTGAATATCCTCAAAGTCCTCTATCTGCCCCACATCTTGGCAAATATGTTCTACCAGAATTTAAAATGTGGGGAAAATGTTACTTGCATTGCTGTCACCAAAAGAGATGCCCTGCCTAATCCTAGACATTCAAAAAAAGCAACAATGTAACCCACAACTAAAACAAATAAGTAAAGAGGTCTGGTGCAGACTAGGGCGACTCCCCACACAGCTCGAACAATAAACTGAATAGCGAAAAGAGTGTATATAGTGATAAGAACTTCCACTGTTTACATCCACAGACTTATTACGATCTGATGAAGACTGTGATTCATGCAGTTGAAAGCGCTTAACCTGTGGATGTAACTGGTGGAAGTATTTTTCGTAATAAATCTGTGGATGTAAACAGTGGAAGTTCTTATCACTATATACACTCTTTTCGCTATTCAGTTTATTGTTCGAGTTGTGTGGGGAGTCGCCCTAGTCTGCACCAGACCTCTTTACTTATTTGTTTTAATCCTAGACATTACTTGGATGAGTTAAAGTCATTTCCAGGACACCAACACTCCTACTTTAACATTCCTTCCTTTTAGCCTATCTTAACAAATTCCAGCTTTGTACACTATCTTATAAATTTTCATCCCATACTGTCAAATCCACCCTCCAGTCTCCTTAATTTTCCTAGCCGTTCACACTTTACAGTCCCAGCCCACATATCTTTTCACATTTCCATTTCGGAGCCATTTCCGAAATCAAAGTTGAAAAACTGGTATTCAGATTGCCAAATAAATGACCACATTCTATCCCTTTACTTTCTAAAAAAAGATTTTCTTACAATCGTTTTTATATAAGAATTTTAACAGGTTATTCTTCAACTGTGTAAATCACAGACATACTGAAGTAACTTCTCTATTTGTTGCTGTCATTGTCATGAACTTAACTATAGATAATCTAGCTAATAGATCCATGGGAATAATTTATCTAGGACAGGCTACTTAACCTTTGGACTTCCACAAGGATCAGTACTCAGTCTCATCTTATTTCTTCGTATGTAAATAATCTCCCCTTTTCACTCCCCATACCTAAAATATCCTTGTACACTGAAAACCTCCTGTCTGTCCTTCACTGTAGCCTTAGCATCACCACTAACCTGGATCTCCTACAGAAAGATTTAGACAATAGTTTTTCAGCTGCTTTCACAAATCTCTTCAAGTCAGTGCCTCCAAATCAAATTCAGTGATCTTTTGCATTCCTCCCAAACCCATTTCTGCCCCTTCCCTACTTCTGAGCTACTCCCGATGTAACTCCATAATCTAGTTATCTTTGTTTAAACACTTTTGCATTACTTTATATTCAAAACTAAACTTTCAGAACTGTTCCATGTGATACCTCCAAGGCTTGAAGCTCAATGCAGACAGGCCTATAAGGTCACTCACTTACTGACTCCTAAATCCAGATGTTCAGTTGCTAAAACATACTAACAACCTAAGCTGGAATATGTCTTACCCTTAATTGCATTTGGGAACCCTAAAAATACTCATAATTTTGAGAAGACACTAGATCAAATGTGGTGTATCATTAATTTACCAAGTTCTTTAACTCACTGGTGCATATTATTAAACTCTGCCAAGATGCTGTGTCTGAAAATACCTATTTTTTTCTTTTTATCTCCCTTTGTAAGGTTCTTTTCAACAACTTCTGCACCCTTTGACCCCCAAATTACAAATGTCTTCCTTTTCTTACACATTTTGATCCCAATCCTCTGATGCCCTCTGCTTTTCCAGACCACCCTACTCCTTCACCTTATAGAGCATGCTTTATCCAAGTTATTCCCAGATACCTGAAACTCCTTGCCCCTTCCCATTAGACCCATTACTATCTACTCGTCCCTCAAGAATGTTTTTAGTCTCTCACCACTTAGCAGTCTTTTCATTGTAATTATAATTGTCTCTAACCCTTATTCCTTCTACACTTAATGGCATTTTACTTATTCCATTAGTACTTTAACCATTTGACTTACCTTGCACTTGCCAATTTGCATTGATTTTTCCTATTATTTGCTCCCACTTCCTTCCTGCTACTCACTTCCTGTAATTTAATTCCCCCTCTCCCTTTACCTTCTACTGTTTAATTCCCTCTACCCTCTACTGCTTAATTCCTGTCCCCTCATTTCTTTTTTTCCCTTCACCACTCTATCCATTCTTCCTCTTCCAGCTTTCTGCACCTCAAAATTTCTCTTCCTCTGACATCCCCTGTGTGCTCCAGTTAGGTAAAGCTCCGCTCAAAAAAACAGCCCTGTGCACAAAATTTGTATATTACACCTACCCATTAAGCTTCTTGGCAGTGCAGATTTGTGTGTCCATTAAGTGTGTGTAACACTGGTTTACACTTATGTTTCCAAATTGAAGGTGTTTGTGCTACAGCAGTTCCTGTCATGCTTCCCCTCCTTTGTTTCATTGTCTGTTTGGAATGTTTGTGTTACTACCCCTGCTGTAACATTCTTGCTACTATTGCCTTTTCAGTTTTCAGCTTTGTTATGACTCTGGAATTTTCCTTTGACCTAACAACAGTACTCAAATGAAGTCACATACCCACTTAAATGTAAAATAAATCAATAAATAAAATTACATAGAGTTCTGACACCAGGGTGTCAGATTTATTTATAATTTGAAGAAATGGTTTGCCATAAAAAGGAACTAGTCCAAAGGAAAAACAAACCTAACATTCTGGAAATAATGTCAGACATTACAGCCATAGACCTCCTAAATATCATCTTAACTCAAGTACATTTTATTGCAACCCACACAGTGTCAAAGCAACCAGTACAGTAGCAGACTCTTAATAATTCTTATAAAATGTGTGGAGCAACTTTGTGATGCTTATAACTCCTAAGAAACTATATATGTGAAGTTGTTCAATCTCGCCGTTCATTCTTTACTGATGGGTTCGGTATGGCCATTTGCAAAGCTCGCGGTTTACCAGTAGCTCGAGGCCAAGCCCCTTATCCCATGATGCATTGAGAATTACTTCAGATCTAGTTTGCCGCTGCATCTGATCAGAGGTTCCAGTGCAAGCTCGGGACAGTTTTTTGCTTCAAAGCATGTTTTTCTGCAAGTTATTTCTAAAAATGTACTATTTTTCTTCTTAATAGCTGTTAGATAGCATTGTATAGCTACTTAAAAGCTCCCCTTTTTCCCGTGTGTGTTTATTATAGTAGTTTTATCGGCCTCGTGTATTTTTGGCCTAGTTCAAAATTATTTGCATGGTTTATATATATATATATTTATAGATATAGATATATATATATATATATATATATATATATATATATATATATTTAGCTTAGCGTTGGCCTTTTGTTTTGGGGCCATAGATATATAGTCTCTCTTTCCTGTCAGACTCGTTTTTCGTGTGTGCAGTTAGGTCCTAGTTCTGCTTTATTGGTGTGTCCCGTTCTTGGCTTCCCTGTGTGGTGTGCCTTTGGAGCCTAGTTGTGTAAATTCCATAGTCCAGATAAGAATGTATCAATTGGTTCCATTCTTAGGTTAAAAGCTGATGGCTTCATGTAGTTATTTGTTTATATTTATTTAATCATTTTTATTTTATTTAAATGTATGTTAGAAATGTTTGTGTGTGTGTATATATATATATATATATATATATATATATATATATATATATATTAGTTTAGATAGGATTTTATGAAGTTTTAAGCCTTTTTATGTTTTATCAAATGTGTTATCTATATTTACAGGTATTTATTTACTATATTCCTTTAAGTATGAAGGATAGGCATAATTGTTGTTTGACTAACTTGTGCATGATGGGATATATATATATACATATATAAATTTTGTTGAGTCAGTTGTCTGTTTGTTTTTCTTCTAGATATTCTGATGAAGTTTTGTATTATACTAAACGAAAGCGCTCAATAAACATCTTCTGTGGATTTTTTGTCCTGCTGGGGTTTATTTTTACTAATTTCCATAGTGTTTATATTGGGTGCCATTTTTTCTTAGGCTCTTGTGTGTGTGTTGTGTGCTTAAGCCTAGGGCACCTTTGATTATTGGAGAACATATTTTTGGTTATTGGAATGGCTGATGACAAGGATAAACACCCAAAGTCTGGGTTTAAAAAGTACCCAGACTGCGGGCAGAAAATGTCCGTTACTGATAGCCATATAACTTGCGTTTACTGCTTAGGAGCTGTCCATTTACAGGAGTCTTGCAGTATTTGTCACTCCTTTTCCTCGAGAGTTTTGCTTGAGAAGATAAGGAAGTTAGTAGACAGAAGCTTATTAAAGCATCCATTTCACGAAGCGTTGAGTGACCAGGATGTGGCCGGTAAGTCTTCCAAGTCCTCTAAGTCTTCAGGGGACTCCAAGGATTCCAAACAGGCAACAAAATCCAAAAAGTTGGAGGATCCAGTGACATCAGCTCCACAGACCTCGGAGCCGACTGTCTTTTCTTTTTGGAGCCGGCTCACAGCTCTGGAGCTGGTATTCAAGAGGCCTCTATCTCCACTACTTCAGTCGGCACCGTCGGCCCATTCCTCCAAGTCTTCTGTCAGCCTGTCGGATTTGGATATGGGTTGGTTAGTGCAGAAGCTTTCACAGGCACCATGCCTTGCTAAATTGTTGTCGGCTCTGACCCCAGCAACTTCGGAGTGAAGACCACTACCCCTGACTTGACTACTCCTCCTCTAATCTGTACCGGACCTTCGGAGCCAGAGGGAGCTGACCTGTTGATCGTGGAGCGTTTGGAGCCGAGACCTGCTCCTCAGCTCCATCTACTCTGACATCCTCGGCGCCAACCGTGGACTCCAGGAGCCGACACTCTCCAGTCGGGTCCGGGGAGGATAGTCGGACCAACTTGTCGGTGCAGACTCTTCCGCTTGGGGCTTCGGCTTGGATGAGCTCGGCTCCTACCTCCAGCTCAGAGCCCATGGCCTCAGTGCGGGAGGGGTTGGCGGTTCCTTTGGGTCCATCGACTCCTTCTTATCGGAGCCATGGTGCCTTCGAAGCCATGAGAAGAGCCTTGTCCCCCAAGACATCCTCGACTCCAGGTCTTGCTTCCTCATCCCGCAAAGCGCCTGTGTCTGCTACTGCTTCCATCATCCAGTTTAGGCGTAGAGACCCAGAGCCTCAGGTAGCCCCACAGGGTACCCCCTGCTCTTCTGAGACCTCCCCAGAGGCTCCCACTGAGGAGGTCCCCAGGAAGAGATTGTGCAAGAGGCTACACTTGGACTCCCCACAGGAGTCTTTAACATCTGATACTGACTTGAATGAGTCAGAAGGGTCCCCCTCTGAGGATATCTCCTTTGCGGAGATACTCGAGATCCTTAGTCAGAGGGGTGATTGGCAGTCCAAAAGCCCTACTGAGGATGAGTCAGTTCTCCTGAAGGCTTTCAGGTCTCAACCCTCCACCTTGAGTGTTTCTGCCCTTCGATGAGCTCATGCAGCTGGTCTCTTGGAGGGCATGGGAGTCATCGGAGTCCATGGAGCCTGTTCCTCTGAGGCCTAATAAGTTTATTTCCGCTCCACCAGATAAAACTTTTTTGTCCAAAGGAGTCCCTGTTGATGCCATGGTGGTGGCGGTGGCCACCAAAAAGGAAATCTCTGAGACTTCCTCATCTATTCATCCTCCTAATAGAGAGTCTAGGATCATGGATAGATAATTTCACTAGGTTGCAAAGAGATCTCCTTAAGGAGTTGGGAGATACTGTTCAGGGTACTATAGCTGCAGGGGCGTCTGCCACCCAGCTTGCTACCCTAAATTCTATCGTGAAGTCATCCATGCGTCTCATATCCTAGGCAGCTGATGGAACGAGTTGGGTAGTGGGTACAGGAATTGCTCTTAGAAGACATTCCTGAATGCGCTTGTGTTCCTTCGTGGAGCCCTTTAAGTCTTCATTCATGAACACCCCTTTTGATGGCTCATCCCTTTTTGGGCCAAAAGTGAAGGAAACTTTGACCAGGTGTGAACAGGAGGGAAAGACTCTGTCTTCCATCAGAGTCTGATTTTCCACCCCTACTCGGCCTTACCCCAAAGGCCAAAGGGGAGAAAAGATGTGGTTCCAGAAAGCCCAAGGAGCCTTTCAGGACCCACGTGGTGAACCCCACTCTAGGGACAGAGGAGGGGGTATTAATGGAAAATGCCGCCCTCGTGGCAGAGGGGATCCGCAACATCAGGGTGACAGAGATCACTTCTCTGGTCAGCCCTGTCAGTGCTCCTGAAAAAAGGCCCGACTCTCCTGCTCTGGAGGCAGTCATGGGTCGCTTATCTTTGTATCCAGATGCCTGGCAAGAAATAACAAAAGGCAGCTGGGTACAATGTTTCATTTCCCGAGGGTACTTCATACCTTTCTCCAGCACCATCCCCCCCACCCACAAGGAGAATCCTTGATGTTCAACCCAGTTACAGGGAACAAGCAACTATAGAGATCCACAAGTTGCTAGAAAAAAAGAGTCATACAGCGAGTCCCAGCAGACCAAACAGGATTCAGAACTTACTCAAGGTTCTTTTTGGTTCCAAAAAAAACAGAGGACTGGAGACCCATTTTGGACCTCAGCAGACTCGACCAATTTGTGAAGAAAGAGAAGTTCCAGATGGTCACACTACAGTCTATACTTCCCGTTTTAGGGAAAGACAATTGGATGTGCTCGATAGATCTCAAGGATGCGTACTACCACATAAAAATGGCCAGGCCATCCAGAGAACATCTGCATTTCTGACTGGGAGCCTATCATTATCATTTTCGAGCCCTGCCCTTTGGTCTCACTACAGCTCCCAGAGTGTTCACCAAATGCATGGCAGTGGTCATGGCTCACCTGTGGCGTCTAGGATTCCAGGTGTTTCCATACCTAGACGATTGGCTTCTTACCGCCGCCACGAGGCATCAGCTGATTCAGGCAAGGAAATACACTCTGACACTCTGCAATCACTTAGGCATTGCAGTCAATGCAGAAAAGTCTGCCTTGTCACCATCGCAGCATGTCATTTTTATAGGAGCAGAGTTAGACACTTCAACCACCACTCTAAGACTACCAATCGAGAGAGTCTTTCTTCTTTGTCAGCATGTCAGAACATTGGTATCGAAAGACAGTGCACCAGTCGCAGAAGTTCTAAAAGTATTGGGTTTGATGGCTGCAGCGATCCTGGCCACACCATTAGCAAGGATGCATAAGCAGATTCTTCAGTGGCTGTTGTTCACTCAATGTTCTTATCAGGAACTTCCAATGAATCACACAATTTTAATTACAAACTCTTGCAAGAGAGATCTCCAGTGGTGGTTGACATCTCTTCATGTAACCATAGGACACCCCTTTGTACTACCTCCCCCAATAGCCACTGTGACCACGGATGCTTCCCTGATAGGGTGGGGGGGGGGCATTTTCAGGGAAAGACTGCCCAAGGCACATAGATGGATCAAGAGTCACATTTGCATATCAATGTTCTGGAGATGAGAGCAGTACTTTTGGTGTTGCAGTACTTCCAGGACTCTTTTCCTCTAGGAACGATTGCGATTCAGACAGACAATATGTCAGTAGTCTGGTACTTGAACAAGCAAGGGGGAACCAAGTCTTACCCCTTTGCCGAGAAGCCCTTAGAGTTTGGCAGTGGGCTGTTTCCTCCCAGTGCTTTCTGTTGGCAATGCACATCCTGGGGAGATCCAACGAGATAGCAGACAAACTGAGCAGGGCAATCTTGTTGCTGCATGAGTGGTCCTTCAAGAAAGAGATTGCGGACAGGATTTTCCAAAAATGGGGCCAGCCTTGCTGCAACCTTTTTGCCAGCCACATCAACCCAAAATGCAGAAGCTACTTTCCCTGATTCCTCCTCCGGGAGAAGCCCCGAGAGATGCAGTCGTACATGATTGGCCCCTGGGTCTCCTCTATGCATTTCCACCCATTCCGTTGATACCCAGATTTCTACAGAAAACAAAATCTTTGGGAAGGGCCATCATTCTTATAGCCCCTCATTGGCCTCGGCAGATTTGGTTCCCATTTCTTCATCATCATCTCTTGGAGGATCCATGGATTCTGGACCCAGTTCCGGACCTTCTGATACATCCGTCAGGGGACCGCCATCCTTCCTTGCAGTCACTGAAGCTGACAGCTTGGCTACTTCAGTTCCCCTCATAGCCAGGCTTCATAACTTTTCCAGTGAGACGAAACAGATCCTTTTGTCTTCCCATAAGCCGTCCACTAGAAGATTATATCTGAGTAAGTGGAAGAGATTCTCCATATGGGCTTCTAAGCAGAACATTGATGCTTATCAAGCCCCCTTGACATCCAAACTAGAATTCTTGACTGTGATCTTTAATAAAGGAGTGGCAGCCACAACAGTTCGGGTTCAGTTGGCTGCTATATTTAACTTTCATCTCGGAGCTGACAGGCTAAACATAATGTCCCACAAATTGTCCAAGGCCTTTCTCAAAGGAACTTTTCATAGGAGGCCTCCAGTGAAAACTCCTTATTCTCCTTGGAATTTAAACTTTATGTTGTCTCATATACTTCTCCCCCCATTTCAACCAGCATCATCTTGTGATCTCAAATTTTTGACGTGGAAAACCATATTTCTGGTAGCTATTACTTCTGCCCACAGAGTGTCAGAGCTTCAAGCTTTATCTATCAGCCCTCCTTATTTGATTTTCCATGCTGATAGAGTATCTCTTAGGACAAACCCCTCCTTTTTGCCCAAAGTTTGTTCAGAATCTAATATCAACCAAGTCATTGAGTTACCAGTCTTCTTCCCTAAACATTCTAATAAATTGGAATATATGCTGCACAGACTTGACGTTCACAGACAGCTCTGATTTTATTTGGACAGAACAAAAGATATCAGGAAATCAGACCAGCTCTTCGTGTCATTCTCTGAAGCCAGAAGAGGTAGACCAGTGGCTAAAACAACTCTTTCTAAATGGCTGTCTGATTGTATCACCTTTGTTTATTCAGCTGCTAATATGCCTTTACAACACAAGATTAAAGCTCACTCAACCAGAGCAGTTTCTACATCTTCTGCATTCCAAGCCAAATTGCCCCTTGATAACATTTCTGCTGCAGCCACTTGGTCTAAACCTCATACTTTTATCACTCAAAGTTGATAAGGCCTCCAGGGACAGGGCTTGTTTGGGGTCTACGGTTCTGAAAAATGTACTCCTGTAAGCCACCCGAGATTGATGGTGCTAGGGACGCTACCCATCAGTCAAGAATGAACGGCGAGATTGAACAACTTCACATTAAGAAGTTATGTACTCACCATAACGTTCCATGTGAGTTGTTCATCTCGCCTTCATTCTTACGTCCCTCCCTCCTTCCCCCTCCTGGCTGATAGTTGACCTAGAGGTTGGTCTCATCCTGGTTGCTCAATTCTTCATCCTCTCCTTGAGAGGATAGCTTAGTTATATGATTATAGTGCATGCAGCAAACAAGATCTGAGGTAATTCTCAGTGCATCATGGGATAAGGGGCTTGGCCTCGAGCTACTGGTAAACCTCGAGCTTTGCAAACGGCCGTACCGGAGCTGATGGATCGGCTGTGAACCCATCAGTAAAGAATGAAGGTGAGATGAACAACTCACATGGAACGTTATGGTGAGTACATAACCTCTTCTTTTTTTTTTCATTTCTTTTGCAACTGAGTTTGTGTGTGTGTGTGTGTGTGTGTGTATATATATATATATATATATATATATTTATTTATTTTTTTTTTTTCTTTTTCTTTCTGTCTAGGTGGAATACAGCTTTGACTTTATACTAACTGACCTGCATTTATTTTGCATTGCAAGGACTAAAGGAACTGGTGAAGAGAGGTTGGAATTTGCAAATAGAGCCAGCTTGCCCATCTTAGGCAGAGGGTTATAGTTCAACCCAGTGTTGCATTAGCTCCCAAAGCAGAGGATTGTACAGCAGAATATAAAGTCACAGTGTGTGTTTGTTCACACCAGCATTGTGAATAAACTGCAGCTATATTCAACGTGAAAGTGTGCATGAGTTTTAGGATGATAGGATAGTACTGTGTTCCTCATTTTGTCAGTACATAGGCCAGAGCTGCACAGGGGTTAGGCATGCAGAATGCATTCAGAATTGTTTCCTGTAGCTACATAAATGATCGCTCATCTTTCATTTCTTAGATCATGCCTTTTGTGTCAAGTACTGAAAGATGATTCGTCATTAAAAAGCTAATCTGTGTTTAAAAATGGGAGCCCCCATAGGGTAATGTAGGGTACAGCAGATGGTCCAATACAGATAAATGAATGGGGCAATATAACACATGGATATAAGGTAAAGGTTGGTGTATACTTAAAATAAACACACATACATTTTCCAGACAATCCCTAAAGGTGCTCTGTAATTAACTCTACACCTAACCATACAATACACCTCCTACTGACTTCCTTTTTTAATATATCTCTAACCAATCTTTGGACATAGCCCTTCTCCTACACCCCTGATATCACCTCTTTAGGCAAAAATCATCTGTACTCCTCCAACCATTTACCCTATTGGCTGTTTTCCAAGTATCTATTCCTTTTCTACCATTGGTGCACTATGACAATGGAGCAAAAACACCTCAGTGACCCCACTTTCTTTAGCACTTCAGCTATCTGCTTTGCACTGCTTTACATGGTAGATGACTTCTATATTAAGGTAAACGACAACAGAGACTTACAAACGTCACCTCCATTCTGCTTACTCAGGAAATCATCATCCTCCAGCACACCCCCCATATAAGAAAATATGTATTGTCAAATTAAACGTTATGTGAAAGTTCATTCAGAACTTCTGCCAACTGGTTTATTTTATTAAGCTAAAATTCACTATCGCTGGAGACATAAACCAAATCCTGGACTTTCATGTCATAAAATTATTTCTAACCCACCTAAGTCCTACACAGTAAATCTTCCTTATCATAGCACTTCACCCTCCATGTCTACTTACTCCACACCTTCCAATTATTCTGTTTCAGGGTTTCCTTCCGCTTCAGACAACATCCATCCAAGTGAAGGTTTCAAGTTCTGCCAGATTAACACCCAAAGTTTAATGAATAAAATTGGCAGCTTGTAACAGTGGTTAACTGATGTGAACCCAAACATTCGCACTATAAGTGAGATGTGACTCAGACTCCCCACAGTCCTATTTACAGTTATAAACAGCAACTACTACTCATTTCTGGACAGCCAACCAGGACAGAGTGCAAGTGGAGAAGGGCTACTACTAATAAGAAACTCTCCTCAAACTTGGTAGCTAAAAATTCCCCCTCCTCTGATACTGAACCTAACTCTGTACTCCCTTTGGTTAACATTGGTACACATGTACAATTGCTAGTAGCTGCAGTTTGCAGCCTCCCTACATGTTCACTTAAGTGTTTATAAAGAAAGGATTACTAGCATAGTAAAACACACTAACAGAAACAAGAAAGAAGTAGAAACTTCTCATGCAAGAAACTTTAACTTTTACTTGCTCCCAAAAGGGACTCTCAAGTACTGGAAATCAATTACTTTGACCTACTTATCACCAACATTCCTCACTCTGTCTCAGAAGTATCTTGCTTACCTAACTTCCTCAATGACCATTTCCTTATCTAAGAAATCCTTTTATTCAAGGCTTCCCATACTCCATTATAACTGAAAGCAAATATATAACAATAAATAAATAACCAACATGAAGTTCTCTCCGACAGAAAGGAAAGACTGGTCTTCTTTATACAAGTCAGATGACCAATCTATAGCTTTGCACATATTTAATGCATCCATTAAGACCATACTTGATAAACATTTTGTTATCATTAAAAAATGCTGTAGAGGACAAAAATATCCCTGGCTTGATGCTAACCTAAAAAGATATTTCTTTCAGACAAAGACTACACCTGGAGACTATCAATTCACACAAAATATGGATGGCTATTACAGTCAGAAGCTTCGTTAGGGTGGGATGAAGGGAACACAATCAGCAGAAGCCAGTCGGTCAAAAGTGCACTAATTTCTGTACTGGCATTTCTGAAAGTATTCCTTCCAACCCACCCCACAAAACTACCATCCAAAATCCATTCTAGTCACTATGATTTTTGAATAACTCGTGAACAATTCTATGATCATCTCAACAAGTATGGCCCCCTAGCCTCCTGGCCACAATACCCTAACAGCAACATATACTGTCACAGACAAAATATTTTTATTTATGGAAGAGGGGTGTCTCCTGAAGGCATCTTCGCTGATCTATACAGAGCCATTGAAGGTGTAAATCACCCATCTAAATGCTGCAGGCTTTCTTGATAAAACAATAAATTAGTTCTGGAACTGTCTCACTAACAGAACCTCCCTAGGCCAGACAGGAGCAATACAAACTGACTGTAGTACCTTCTCTGCTAGAGTTCCTCAAGGAGCCATTCTTGTTGTATCCTCCCTCTTTTTCAGTGATATTGCTACTTCCATTCCTGCAGGTGAAATAACACTTTACGCAGATGATGGCATCCTGTACAGAAGTGGTCCCTTCTTTTCCTTAGTCTGTTCTGCTTTTCATATGGCCTTCTTATCCATCTATAATTGGCTTACAGAAAACAATCACTCATTGTCAAAAAATTGCTACTATGTTTTTCTGCTCTAAACAGAAATGTTCAACCACCTACTCCATTTTCATCACAACTTCCAGCACCCAGTAATGAAACAACCAGCTTAATTGACTAGTGTAAGTACCTTGACCTAATATTTGATAAGAACACACCCAGTCAGAGAACTATATTAACAATGTAGTTTAAAAATGTACTGTTTAACTAATAACTTGCTACTGCATTTCATACCACTTCACTAAAGATGCCAGAAACATTCTTGTGAAGAATGTGTTCATCTCAGAGCTTAAATATATACCCTACCAGTTAGTATCCTTTGTTTTAAATACAACACACGTAAAATATAGACAGGAGCAAATGTCATAATAGGTTCATAGGATGTTACTAGGCTGTTGACCCGAAGGTCTTTACAAGCCTAGTCGTTAAATCCCAGTATAATACTAGATGAGACACATCTTCTGTGACCAAGACTTTTTTATCAAGAACTATCAGTGTCCAGGAGAGAAGCAGGGGTAATCCCCAGTAGAAGTTTACAGTTTCTAATCCAGTCATCCAGGTTTCACTTAAACAGGGTCATGGGGGGGGGGTGTTGTGCTTGATGTAGATTGGGAGCCTATTCCAGAGAGTTGCAACCTGTGAGAAATGTATCTGTGTCTCCAGCAGTTCCTATTTATGTCGCAAGCAAGATTGAGGTTCCTAGAACACGTTATTCTGGTCCTGTTTGACTTACGGATGTGTATCATTTCCATTAGATTTGGATCAGAGATAGCCCTGTAAGTCAGACATAAGTCAACTTTGAGTAGTCTATACACTACTGAGTACAGTGACAGTGACTTCAGTCTGTCTGTATAAGGCATTTGCTGGAGACCATGAATTTTCTTAGAAATCACTGAGGTCTCTCAAGTTGCAGCAGGTGTCTGGGGCAGCACATACCAAAGGGAGCCTTATATTCAATAATAGGCATGATGAAGGATGAGTACATGGGAGTTATAACCTCTTTTACTCTCAAGGCTATGCCTTTGCTAATCAAGTGAGCAACATAGAATGCTTTCCTCACCACAGCAGACACATGGCAGTCAAAGCTGAGGTCACAGTCAACTTGTGTTCCCAGGTCTCTCACTACTGAATTGGTACTTAGGGTATTATTCTTTATCTTATAATCAGCAGGGACATTTTGCTGAAGGGAATGAGGATTAATTTTTTAGCATTTAGTTTAAGACCATGGCTTTGGCACCTATCATTGGTCTGTGTAAGCCCTTTTTGGAGTACGCTGACATCACTTGGGGATTCAATAATAGCACCAAATTTGCAGTCATCCACAAACTTGGTTAGCCACAACCCCTCTGTTTTGGCCTGGATGTCTGTGGAGTATATGCCAAACAAGAGGGGGCCCAGCACTTGCCCGTGTGGGATCTCACTGGTGATACGTTTGCTAGTAGAGGTGAAGTCTCCCACTTTGACTGTGTGTTGTCAATCTGTGAGCCAGTTCCGAAAACAGCACTTGATATTCAACTGGGTTAAATTATCAGTGATGCCTGAATGTGGGGATAGTCTCGAAGGCCTTGGCCAAGTCCAGATAGGCTGTATTCATGGCTTTGCCCTCATCTATGGCTCTGGTTATGTTCTCAAAGAAGTCCACCAGGTTTAGCAGGCATGACCTCCCCTTGACAAAAACCAAACTGGGACAGATCCAGGGTTTGGAAGTCACCTACATCCTTATTTATGAGGTCCATGATGATTTGTTCTATTGCCTTACAGATGAGGCTGGTTAAACGTATGGGTCTATAGTTATCCGGGTCTGTTGCTGAGCCGCCCTTGTGGAGAGGGATAACAGTCGCCATTTTCCATTCAGTGGGAACAAAGCCAGTACTCAGGGTGTGGTTGAATAGGGTGCCTAATGGAGTAGCTAGCTCTTGTTTTAGAACATTTAGAGTGCAGCCTGGAATACCATATGGTCCCATGGAGGGTGTTTTCTTAACCTTGAAGAGAGCATTGATGACTTGCTCTTTGGAAATGCAGGGAGGAGGCGGTGATGATGACATGGTTTGTGGTACGCTTGGGGAGGGGGCTGAATTTTTCACCAAACGTGTCTGCTAGCAGGTTTGCAATTTCCGCAATTGTGTGTGACACCATCCGCAATTAGTTCGACACACATCCAAGTCCTACCTTTTAGGTTTCAGATGTAGCTGAAGAAAGCCTTATGGTTGTCCTTGGCTATGGTTGCTAAATGTTTCTTATAGTTGCTCTTTGAGGATTTTACTTTGCCTTATTTGCTTGTTTAGGCCTATTAGGGTGCTCTTCCAGTTTTGGGATCTCACTTCCATACTTTTAGACAGCAGCTTCTTTCATTTATTGTATAATCTGTTAATCCTAGATGTCCACCAGTGTGTTTTTTTTTCTTGAGGATCTTGCTTTAATCCTGTCAGGCACAACTGTGTCTATACATTTGTGTATATGTTTATACACGGTATCAGTGTATACCTTAAAGTCAGCTGTCATTGCCATAATATATTCATTAAACTTTTGCCCCAGTTTGAACATCACTGTCTCACCCTGCAAAAGGCTAACTAGTTGCAAGTTTCAATCATTTGTTTCTGTTGTTATCCTGTCCTACTTTTAAATTTCTCAGTTCTTTCTTCCCATCCCTTAAGACGTAAACTCCATATTAAGTTCTCTTTTTGCTTTCAGAAGCCTGCACAACAGCTTCCTATCACTAGTCCTTCTCCTCCTCCATTTGACCTTGTCACAGGCAAAAGGTGCTTTATTAAAACTGACCTTGCAAACTGGAATCATCTCCCTGCAGAACTCTTTAACAGTGTACTGATTAGCATACTAATAACTAATAGCGCATTTAAAAAGCACATAAAAGTGAATGTGCTTTAAAAGATAAAGGCACGCCTCCTCCACTCATCCATTGTATGCTCCCTTGTTCTTATCTACACCCAAGAGCTGTAACTCATAAAGATTCTCACCACATAATAGTGAGATTTCCGTCTCGTTGTAACTATGCACATGTACGTTATCCAGTAGTACTAGATCTGAACACCTTCTGCGCTTCTCATCTAATGACTTTAGTGACTCCTCCCATCACCAAGTTGTCCACAACTTTATCTTCTACTTTCATAGCTTAATATTTTTTCATCCCTTTTTTATACGTAGTCATCTTTGCAGCTCTCAGGCTATACTTCTTTTTCCCCCAACTCCATTATCTTTTTAAAGGAGTTTTTTGTACAAACATTGATATAATTGCTTAGATGCTTCTCACTTTAACAGACTTACTAAAATTGTCTATCTACAAAATATTTTAGCACATGCTAAAGTATACCCAGTTTTGTGTACTTGTGTAATCTATGTATCATTAGGTTTGCTTTTTGCATTCCTACATTGTGATTTTTTTGTGAGTCAGTGTAACTGTATATCTTGTTATTGCTTATCTACAGTGCAGTTTTGTGCCACTGGCACATATGTAATGGCCGAAAAGGGTCCAAGGGCCAGCCCACACATCTGATTAACAAACATTAAATACACTGATAGATTTACCAAAAGAGCTAATGGAGCTAAATCTCAAACATTAGCAATCACTGCTTAACTGCTACTTTTAGCAATACATTCAATGTTTTTGGCCTTCTGTTGTACCACATGATTTGTTTTACTTGCGGCTTGCAAGGCTCTTGGAATGGGGCATGGCTGCAAAGATCAGTTCCTTGTCAGTTAATCCTGATAGTCCATTCATGTTCCAGGAGCCATGCTGCCAAGTCTGGGTCAAGAGATACCAGTAAGACAGTAAAAAGCAGTAACAATCCATCCATAAATGGGATGAACTGTTGTTGCATCTGCATGTCTGGAGACTCAGAGGATTTGTTGAGAGTGAGTGCTATACAGTGACCACGCTTAACAAGAATGTTATTATGGTACTGTGAGGTCTGCATATATAGGTTAACTACAATTATACAATGACCCCCCCATTAATATTCCAAAACGTGCACGCTGATTGGTCAGCTTGCATGTTGTAAATCAGAGTTATAGTAATGGAAAAAGGCCCGGTCGCCCGGACTTTTTCCATTAGTATAACTCTTTTTATTTTTACAGCAACGGAGAACACAAGATCTCCGTTGCTTTTTACAACCTGTCTCACTATGTTAAACGAGTTTAACATAGCGAGACAGCTTTAAAAAGCAACGGAGCATCTCCGTTACTTTTTAAAGCTGTCTCGGTATGTTAAACCCATTTAACATAGCAAGACACTTTAAAAAGCAACGGAGCTCTTGCTTTCTCCGTTGCTTTTTTCAAAACTGTCTTGCTATGTTAAATGGGTTTAACATAGCGACACAGGTTGTAAAAAGCAACAGAGATTCTCTGTTGCTTTTAAAGTTGTCTTGCTATGTTAAATGGGTTTAACATAGCGACACAGGTTGTAAAAAGCAACAGAGATCTTGCTTTCTCCGTTGCTTTTGCCCACAGCTCTGTTGTACTGCGTAAGTATACGCATGCGCAGTACATCAGAACTGCCACAGAATACCAGACAGCTGCGGAAGGGCAGCAAGGAGGCATTATACAATGTCATTATTTAAGAAAAGTAATTATTTTTTTTCTTAAATAATGTCATTATAATAACAATAACCATGCCTGGGTGTGGGTAATGCTGGATTTACCCACAGTTGTCTTTGTTTGGCCACTCGGGCTTCGCCCTCATGACCAAACCACACCAACTGTGGGTAAATCCAGCATCACCCACACCCAGGCGTGGGTTATTGCTATATTCACCTGAACTTAAAGCTGCTATGTTATATGCAGGAAGTGTCTTGGTGAGTCATATTGCAAAGCATTACCTTCCACATTACGCAGACATATCTTTTTAAATCTACTCGAACTTAATTTGTAATTAATTGTTCTTCTTAGCTGAATTTAACAGACTGAGCTAAAACTGATCAGTGGTGCCTTGAGTTATATTTTTGATAATATACACCTTGCTGTTAATTCATGTGTGATTAACACTTGGTGTAGAATAATTTCTGGGTAGAATATTCAAACAAACTACGGTTGTTTCTAGTAACAATTTATTGAACTAAGTGCTATCAAAGTATGTAATAAGCTGGTATTAGCAAAGTAAGGTTTAAAACAAGTGCGTAGACTATGTGGTTTTGATAAGGGATTTCTGAGTCTATAGGTCTGAGCAGATTATAACATCGCTGCCCTCTCTGTTTGTATCATTCTCTGTCTTGAATTCTTATGCTTCTCTTCTTGACCGGTCTAATTTCTATTTTGTGTACAGTGGTATTAGGTTTGTATGGAGTACTGATCTTCTATAACTGACAATTGCTTAACTGTGTTTGTGCCATATACTCTGTATATTGAAAATTTATATAGATTATATTTGAAGTATAGTTCTACTTACCTCTCGATTAAATAACATTAATAATAATTCCAATAGAAAGTACTTAATTAACAAAACCAGAAAATATTGTTCAAGGACACAGCTTCAGTAATAATTTTAATAAAGACAAAAACAAAAGAATCTGAGTGCATTAAATATTTTTAAATCTGCTATTTATGAGAACATTTGGGGATGATGTCATTCAAAACTGTAACAGAAATGAGCTAAGGTCACACATTCATTCATAGGGTTCCACTTCTTCGTTCAAGAATCAGGGACAAAGCCAGAAAGAATTGGATGGAATGGCCAAAATCAGGAATAATTTTTAAATATTGCTCTGACTCACATAGAAAGTTATTAGAGTGACAGATTTTGCATCTACATGTAATTTCCTGAACAATACAAAGTATAAAACTGCAATGTATGGCATTGACTTAAAATAGTAATCCGTGCTTTACCAGAAAATCAGCAAATTTCCATGGGACAGGGAAACATATCAGACACAATCTGGGGCATTTGAGAGTATGCATTCATTTTTAAGAATATTTTTACAAATATCTATGGTAAATAATACTGAATCATATTACTTCATCAAAAGAATATTTTGTATGCAGGAGGAAGCAGTTACTGTCTAGGCCGCAAGTTTCCTAGGAGATGCTGATAGTAAGTGTTCCACATTTTGACCATTTGTTCAACATTGTGAAAAGGTAGTATTCCACATTTTGTAGAGGGAAGGCTGAGAACTATGACTCAGCTGTCTGTTTGACTAATTCCAAAGAGAGATACAGTAGTGAGTATAATTACTGGGTACAGTGGCTTTATGTGAGTGAGTGTGATTGACCCTGTTGTCATTTGCACAGCATATGGAGCTGTCAGTGGATGAATATGGCTAACTTTTGTGTAATGATCATATTAAACAGTCATTAGTGCGTTTGCAGGATTAATGTGTATTTGTGTGAAGAAAGTGGCTATTATTGTTATTTTTATCACAATCACACATCTGAGGTGAACACAGTCAACAAACTGATTGTAACTGGCTAATGGGGCAGTCTGTGACTGACCCTACTGTTGTTTGCTCTGTTTAAACAGTAATCGTTCTAGCTTTTACAGGACTAATGTGCATTTTTGTGAGGCAATTGGTTATTTATCGCAATCGCGTATTCAGGAGTACACAGTCAACAATATGAATGAAAGTGACTGACCCTGCTGTCGTTGGCTCAGTTTTAACAGTTATTAGCCTGGATTTGCAGGACTAGTATGTGCTTTCTGTGAAGTATCTGTGAATTCTTTACTATGGCTGCAGTGTGTTTGTGTGAAATATATTACTGTGGACCTCTTTTTATATTCAAATCAGAAACGTGAGGTGTACACAGTCAAGGTAGTTATAATTGCTTTGTATGAAACTGTCTGTGGATGAAAAGGCTGACTCTGCTGTCATGACCATGTTAAACAGTCATTAATCTAACTTTGCAGTGTTAGTGTACATTTGTTTAAAGCAAGTTGGAATACCTTACTGAGGCCATTCAAAAAATCTCATTCAGACATCTGAGGCATATACAGTCAATAAAGAAGGTGTCTTTAGATAAAAGTGACACCCTATTTGTTGTTTAATCACAGTTAAACAGTCACTGATCTGGGTTTGAAGGAGCAATGTCACACTGCTTATTGTATCTGCAAATATCCATGTAAATGTTCACTGTTATGCATATATATATATATATATATATATATATATATATATATATGTATATGTCTGTGTGTCTGCATGAAGGGGTTGCATTGTAACTAATAAAAACAGGCTGGTCATAATTTCTTTCACAGTTGCACAGTGGCACAGACAACAGCAGTACCATACCTCAGGTCTTGTTTTCTGGTTGGATTTGGTTGTGGTTCCTTGTGTGGAATCTCTTTGTACTTCCAGTTTCTGTGGGGGTTTTATCCAGTTGTTTTTATTTCTACCAGCACCCTAAACACATGAAATATGATATGATATTCCACAAATTTCCTTACAGGTAAATGTGCAGTGTAAAAGATCAGTGTGTATATGAAAAAATAATATCACTGATTCTAATTGTGGACACGTACATTATTAGGGGTTTAGATACAACTCTTCAGGATAGCACTGGAAATGATTAACAAGTAATTATCTTTTAAAAATCAAAAAATGTATCACAGAGAATCTAGACCATCAGAATTGCTCAATATCTGGTATCCCCTTCCTCCCTAGCCGGATTAGGAGATTTTGACACAGGCTTTGTAGTGGAGTCCCTTCTTCAACCTCTGACCTGGGATTGATTGCTCAGAGGAGTGCACAGAAGATTGCTGCAGATTAAGTGGGGTTGGGGACAATGTGGTTATTATTTAACTTTTCTCACACTGTGAACTCAGTGGTTTGCACAGAATTTTCCTGCAGTTTGTCCAGAGCCAGTACACTGTCCTGGAATTATAATTTGGAATACATTATTGTGATAATGTTTTTTTTTTCATTTTTCTTACAATCAGATATCAGACATATGTAGGTGACTATTATTTATGGGTTGCTGTGAGAAGGCATGCTTTATATATACATCCGACAGCATCAAGTTGAGATTTGTTACCGTGATCAGTTTGTTCATTTGCTTTATCCCAGTCTGACATTAGAGAGGTATACAGAAGGTAGTTGATAGGGTTAGGGTTGAGGAGGCATGCTGTATCTGTATATGGCAACAGCAACTTAAACTATGTGATGGTTAATATTTGTTCTTTCTTTTCATCTCAATATAACATCAGATGGGTGTACAGAAGGTGACTATCTTTTTTGTTGGGGGGCAAACAGTATTTCCAGACATTATTTATATATCATTATAAGTATTTGCCTACTGCGTTTATTGGGTAATGCTGTTTTTGTCTGCTTTGACCATTAAGCCTGGGACACAACTTAATTATTTTTTGAAATAAAATAATGCTGCATTTCTTTCCTTAGCCATGATTTTTGTTCATGACATCAATAGATCAAAAGATTGGGAAAAAAATTTAAAAAGCACACTGGAGCATCTAGAATCCCAGGACTTCTGGGGACCAATTGCTCCCTACTACCTGCTTATTTTACTTATTTTAGGACAGTGTTGCCCAGCTGTGGTGTGCTAAAAGGAAGGAAGAAAAAAATGAAAAGTAAAACTGATAATGAAAAACAAGAAATACGTTATTTTGATGTTATGTGGAGGTTGAGGTGGGGGAGAGGAAGCAAAACAAGCAGGGATTATCATCTTGTGGTATATTTAATACATAGTGTTATGAATTCAATTTATACTTGCAATGTTTGTATGAGATGTAGTTGCTTTTTACAGTTGAGTACTCACACCTTCAATGTGCATTGTAAATATGCAGAGCATGGAAAGAAAATGAGGGATGAGTATAGGTTCATAGGTTGGTACTAGGCTATCGGCCCTAGGGCCTATACAAGCCTAGCCATAACAATTCCCTGGATATTTCTTCCCACAATATTTACTTCCCTGGACCCCTGTCTAGCAGGGCGACTGGCATGATCCCCGAGGTGAATTTCCTATCTCCCAGCCAATCATCAAGGTTCCTTTTAAAGAGGGCCAAGGAGGCGCTCTGCTTGATATGAATGCGCAGTCTATTCCAGAGTATGGGGAGTCTCTGGGTCAGGAACCTATCCCTCCAGCATGTTTTGTTTATTGTGATGACAAGGTTTAGATACCTGGAGCTTGTGGCTCTAAGGGATTGGGATTTCTTTAAGTGGAGCATGTCCAACAGCTCAGGGTTTCACATGGCCTTGTATGTTAAGCAGTGATCGCCTCTGAGTAGACAATATGCCACAGAGTAAAGCTGGAGTTTTTTTAGACGGTCAGCATATGACATCTGCTTTAGGCCTGCAATTCTTTTAGTGAGGTATTTCTACGGCCTTTCTAGCTGTTGCAGATGTCTTGTGAGGTACATACCAAACGGGGTGTTATACTCTATAATGGGTCTAATTAGGGATGAGTACAGTAGGGCAATGACCTCCTTTTTTCTGGATGAAAAGCCCTTAGTGATGAGGTGTGCCACATAGAAGGATATCCTGACTGTTGTGGCAATGTGGTTAGCGAAGGTGAGACCACTGTCCACCTGTGTCCTTAAGTCTCTCATCATACGTTTGATGTTTAGTGTACTGCCACCTATGTGGTAATTCATGGATACATGTTTTTTTTCCAAAGGGGATAACTATACATTTCTTGGCATTAAGCTTGAGCCCATGTCTCTGGCACCAGGCATCTGTTTCTGTAAGGCCGTTTTGTAGAATATCCGCATCATTTGGGGATTCAGTAATGGCTCCCAGTTTGCAGTCATCTGCAAACTTTGTTAGCCAGAGTCCCTTAGTGTTGGCCTGCACTTCAGAGAAGTAGATGCCAAACAAGAGTGGCCCCAGGACTGAACCCTGAGGTACTCCACTTGTCACTTGTCTGGAGCTGGATTTGGAGTCGGCTGCTTTTACAGTCTGGGTTCTGTCAGTAAGCCAGTTGGCAACCCATCGAGTGACGTAGGGATTTATGCCCAGCTTAGTAAGCTTATCTATGATTCCAGAGGAGGGGTGGTGTTGAAGGCCTTGGAGAGGCCCAGATAGGCTGTGTGGACCGCCTTGCCCTCATTCACTGCTCTGGAGACTGATTCGAAGAAGTCAGTCAGGTTCAGGAGACAAGATCGGCCCTTCACGAACCCAAACTGGGTGGGGTCTAGTGTTTGAAGGTTGCCAATGTCTTTGTTTATAAGTTCCATGATAATGCGTTCCATGCCCTTGCAGATCAGGCTCGTCAGACTGATGGGACGGTAGTTCCCGGGATCCGAGGTGGATCCCCCCTTCTGGAGTGGGATAACTGTAGCTGCGCGCCACTCAGTGGGCACGAAGCCTGAAGTGAGGCTATGATTAAACATGACACTTAGGTGAGGTGCCAGTTCATTTTGTAGTTCATGTAATATACAGCCCGGGATGTCATCTGGTCCCATGGATGCTATATTCTTAGCTTTGGAGAGTGTGGTTTCTACCTGTGTGGCCGTGATTACCGGAATTTGGCAATCTTTTGGTATTGAGATGGGCCCTTTAGGGGACGAGAGGGGGGTGAAGTTGGGACTAAATCGATCTGCTAGGATATTGGCAATATCTCTTGCATCGGTATATTTAATGCCATTCTGTTGTAGCTCAGAGCAGATCTGAGCATTGCCATATAGATTCTTGACATAACTATAGAATGCCTTGTGGTTGTCTTTGGAATCTTTGGCAATTTTATTTTTGTAACTGGCTTTTGAGGATTTTATGAGGGATCTCAGCTTCTTCCTGAGGCTGGTGAGGGAGTTTTTTGCATCCTGGGATTTTCCTCTTTTCTGCAACAGTTTCTTCCTTCTGTTGTATAGTTTGTTTATAGCAGGGGACCACCAGATTGGCTTCCTTTTTTTGAAGGAGAGCATCTTGGTTCTATTTGGGATGGCACGATTCATGCACGAGTGGATGTGCTCGTACAGTGCCTTAGTGTAGGATTCAGCAGTTAAACTTTCAGATCTCATCTGCATGGGTGTCATGAAGTTTGTCACTTTTGACTTCAGTAGCATGAAGTTGGCTTTAGAGAAGTTTTATATGAAGGTTTCCTTACTGGGGGTGGGGGGTCGGATGTAGATGTCAAGAGTGATTTGCTTATGGTCAGACTTGACCAATGAGGGGGTGACCACTGGTGTGGAGCATCTATCTCCCATGTTGGTAATGACCAGGTCTAGGATATTGGAGCCCCTGGTGGGACAATGGATTAGTTGATCCAGGGCATTGAGATTTATGAATTCCAAGAACCGTTGGGAAAAGGTGTTGGTACCCGAGTAGTTTTCCCAGTTAATGGCAGGGTAGTAGAAATCATCCAGTATTAGGGTGTTTGGTTGTATCTTAATATTTTCCAGTATGTTTAGAAAGGTATAGTGAGAATCTTGGGGCATGGTGGGGGATCTGTAGCAAGCTACAGTTTGGATTGAAGTCTTACCTAGTGTTAGTTGCAACTGGAGAATTTCAGATGCATTGTGTCGGGCGACTAGCCTGGAGGTGTGAATATCCTTGGTGAATATGGACACTCCACCACCTTTAGTGTTTCGGTCTTGGTTTTGTGGCCGAAAAGTGTGGTAAGAGTTGTAGCCTGGTATTGCAGGGGTACTCTCTGGAGCCTTGAACCAGGTCTCAGTTACTGCACAGATGTCGATGTTCTCCATTTTTAGGAGTGCCTCGAGAGAGTGCATTTTCAGGTTTAGACTTCTAGCATTGAGTAGCATTACCTTCAGATTTTGCATGCTTGTATCTGTTACGGTGGTGGTTTTGTCCTTTGAACCTTGCCTAAAAAATACACTATAGGGGTGGCAAGAGCTTTAGCCAGTAATCTGAATCCCGGGGATGACAGGTGCAGACCATCTCTGGCAAAGCATCGTGGTTTGTCGATCATGTCTTCCCAGGCAGACAGATATTGGATCCCCTTTGAATGATACCAGAAGCTTAGCCAATTGTTGAAGTCAATCATTTTGTCCTTATACTGTGGTATCATTCTGGGCGAAGGCAGGATGCTACTCAGGGCTAGGGTTATACCTGCCTGGGCCGCATGATCCGAGAGCTCGTCCATGTCCCTTTTCATGTAGTCCAGGGAGGTATGTCTCAAGTCATTCATTCCAACATGGACAATGACAGAGTTGTATTTGTACTTGTTGTGAAGTGACTTGAGTGCATGAGTTATGTGGCGGATCCTGGCACCCGACAGGCAGCTGACTGTGATTTTCTCCTTGTTCAGCCTGGTGAGTGGGACATCGGTGTGCCTGACTATAGAGTCACCTATGACTAAAGTGTTAGGCACATTGTCTTGCCTTAGGGGCTGTTGTTGGGTGGCACACTGGTGTTGTGAGCTGTGTGTTACTTTGGTTGTGACTGATGTTTGTTTGCATTTCAGCTTCGGAGGTCCTTGTTGCTTGGGCAGGTTAATGTTAAGGGCCTCGCATATGTGGGTTTAGTGTTGCTATGTGTGGGTGTTGATGTTGTGGGTTTTGAAGGCCTATGAGTTGCTTGAAGTGTAGTGCAGGTGTTAACCTTCTCCCCTTGACTGTGTAGCACAATCTTGGCCGGAGAGAGCTTTGCTTTCAGTTTGGCTATGTAAGTGCATCTCTCGCAGGCTGTAGTGTTGGGTGGTAGGAGGAGAGGGTTGTCTGTGTACATGAGGCAGTTGCCGCATTGCCCCAGTATGCCCAGATTCACCAGGTGGACAGGAGAAATCATTGGAAGCTGACCCTTGGACATGCCTGTTTAGGTGCTTTTTTTTGTAAAGTACAAGAGCTGTTTTCCCTTACCTTTGCAAGGTACTTTGCAGTTATAGGCTGTTTAGTGCCTACAATTAATTTCTCCTTATTGACAAGGAGAGTTGAGTGCTTATATCAGTTTCAGGCTTCCTAGTGCTTTCCAGCAGGTTCTAGAGCAAGTGCTAGTCACATAGGGTTCAGATTTTAGTGCTACTACTAAGAAACCAGCTAGTTCTAAGGGAAAATTTGAAGAGCAGACTTTCTGGCACCTGGAATACTTTAACTGTAGCCCCACAGTGCTGCACAATGTGAAAAATGTGCAAACATGCGAGTTTTATGTCAGAAAGTTGAAAGGGATAGAAATCAGCCCAAACAGGCTAATAAAATTACAATTTCAGAGCTGGAAACCACTCCTCTAGCGTTAGATAGGCAGTACAATGCTCACCACTCCCACTGGTAAGCAGTAGGACTTCCCTCTACCACAGCAAGGTCTGGATAGCTCTGAACACAGAACATAAAGTCCTGAGACAAGCAAAGCCTGGGATCTGGACTATACTAGCTAGGAAAGGTGGGAAACGAGCAAACAAGATAGTATTTTTTTTTGGTTAAAACCGGCTAAACAATGCAATAATACAGTAAATAAACACAGAAAAGGCTAACACACTTGAGTGTGTAGTCCTAACCAGTAAATGCAATTTAAACTCTACAAAATTAGCAATTTAAATGAAGCAAGGCAAGTGCACAACTGAAAAACGATTTAAGAGGCAGTAATACAGTAGAAAAAGTATCTAGTCTACATATACGGAGAAGTCTATATATACAGAAAAGCAGCTAAAACACACAAACAATTCAGATGCAGTGCAACCTAGAATGTGACTGAGTGACTACTGTGATTCATGTTTGATCAGCAATAGCCCCCCCATATCAATATCTGGTCTGAATCCACTGCTGAAATAAATAAATTAATTAAAATAAATAGATAAATGGGAGCAGAAAGCTACTTCTATTTCTTCAGAGAACTAGCTTAATGGTTATTTTAAAACTGCATACAGGCCACAAGGCCAATTAAAACACAGACTCTTTAACAGTAATGTAGGCTTTAGTACCCACCCATGTGTCTAAATTTTTTTTAAGTAAGTATAGCGAATTAGCTCGCCAAATGTACAACTGTAATCTGATTCATAAGTGGCCCATTGATTGTGATAAATATCTAGCTCTTAATACTGCTCTGCATCTATCCACTTTGCATGTAATCTAGTATTTCTACGTGTGTCAATTAATTCAATATTTCATATCAAATGGATTTCTTCATTTATGAAAGCTTTATATGCCAGGCATAATTTGCCCTGCAAATGCTTATAGTTTATGGAAAAGAGACCAAGACTATCTAAACTAGAGTGATACAAGTTGCCACTAACCAGGAAATCTATTTGTAAATTTACACTAAATTCCCTCTAGTGGTAACAAGCTTCCTTTACTGTAGGAGTTAAACAGCATATTGTACTCTATGATTGGATGTACGTGTGATGTAAACAGTCTTGTGATGAAGTCCTTGTTGCCAGTATCAGAGTTCCTGAAAATTTGGCCAGCTGCTTTCATTGACTTAACCTTTATGTTCTGAACATGTGTCTGGAATCTGAGGTTATTGCTAACAGTGATACCCAGATCTTTGTGCTCAGTCCTTTTCCATATCTGAATTTATCCCAGGGTCACATCAGTATTTGTACTAGTTTTACCAAAGAATAAAACTCTACATTTCTTCATATTCTGCATATTCTTCAACCCATTATGCTTTAACCAATAGTCAAGCTGGCTGAGGTACTGGTTGAATTTATTACTGTTGTTAGCAGAAGTAACTATACATCCAATTTTTGTATCATCAGCATACTTTGCTGTCTATATTGTTGGTAGCCTAGGTATTAATTTAAAAAACAATACTGAATAAAAGCAGTACCAAAACTGACCCCAGAGGTACTCCTCTTTAAATCTCTAACTACTCTAATGTGTAGTTCTGTATTTTAACCCTTACTTGCCTCCCACTTAGCCAGTTTGCCACCCAGGGAGTAACATAAGGATTTATTTAATGTTTATATGTGGCCGTACAATGTCAGTGTGAGGAATGCTATCAAAGACCATGGATAACTCCAGATAATCAGCAACAGCTGATAATCCCAGTTCTTAGTCTAAGGAAACTAGCTCATAAAAATTAACAATGTTAGTAAAAGTTGATCTGTTCTTGGTAAGACCACGTTGTGAGCTGTCCAGTAAGCTACCCTGAAGTTCACAAGTCAGTACCTTTAACAAACACCTTTTAAAAATCTTTCCAACTACTGAAATAACATTGATTGGCCTGTAGTTGGTAATTTTTTCTACAGCAACCCCCTTATGAATAGGAATAATGTCTGCAAGGTTCCAGCTTGCAGGAACATAATTTTATGTTAACTGTATCAAGAAAAGAAACACAGATAAAATGTATCTTTGTCAACTGCATGAGCTGTACGCCATCACAGTTTTTTTCTTTGAGTCACTGTTTGCTTAACAGTAAGCCAGGTTCAGAGTTGCTGGCTACATATGCATATCTCAGATGACTCATGAAGCCATTACTTGTTCAGTGTCAAATCAATGTTCCACTGCATGTTATAAATGCATGTGCACAGACACAGTATTATTAACTTTGTCAACAATATTCACAAATATTGTGTACTAAAATACATTGTGCCAACCCTTCAGCACTAAAACTCCAATCCAGTTATGCATACAAAACTGTTTAAATAATAGCTTTAAATCTTCTTATGTAATTGTACAGGATATATGAGAGTAACACACTCATGTACAGCATTTGTACCTTTATCTTATTCCTTTTGCTGGCAAGTACAGAATTGTAATAATCATCCTCGTCTTGATATGGCCTTTTGGCATTTGTCAGTGATATTATATTGCCAGCCAGGCATGCTTGTGTATTTGCCAATTTATCTTGCTGATGCAAGTTCCTGGAGAGACAGGAGGTATTTGATACTACAAACCTAACATGAGGTGATGAAGTTTTGAAGATTTTCTTACACAAATGGCAAAGGCAGAACAATAATGAGGTGTAGTGTGTTAACAGATTAAAGCTGCAATACGAGGGTGTGAGAGATGTATGTGTTATATGAATGTAACACAAATACTACTAAAAGGTATTCTTTCTAATGATGTACTTCTGAAATTACTTACTGGTTCTTCATCAAGAAGGGGTCTAGCATCTTCTACAGATCCTTCTTCACTTGTACATCACAGCTCTTAGAAATGTTTACACTTAAAGCAACATTATTCATCATGTGTTGTTCAGTTGCTAACTTTCTTATCCCTCTTTTATCTCCCACAGTTCCACCAGAGGCAAAGATGACTGACAAAACAGATGGTGATAATACCAAGCTGAAATGCACAGTTAGTGGATTTCACCCTCAAGATATTGATGTTTATTTTGTTAAAGATGATGATAACAAAATAGAAACAACAACATCCACTGGACTTCTGCCAAACAGTGATGGAACATATTATACTGAGAAATGGATAGAGATTGATCCACGAGATAAATATCATTACTCGTGCCACACTGAGCATGAAAGTTTAGAATCAAAGCTGATTGTGAAGCTCGGTGAGTAAATTATTTTTAAACAGAGTTATTAATGTATTCAGCCTGTTGTAAAGTATTGAAATGGGGAACAGCTAATGAAATAACAGGTGACCATGTTTTTGCGAAAGCTACTGACTCTGAAGTTTTTCTAGCATCCAGCTACAATTAGGTTATCTGCATTCATAGCTTAAGTCCTCTGTATCCCATAGCTGTGGCCTCATACTTTTCACCCTACAGCTTATTAATGCAACATCAGCTTCTCTTTTTAGAAAATAAAGCTCTGTACTTTTTTTCCATCCTCAGTGGCAAATAAAATATCATAACATACTCTAGGTAATACCCATGTAAAGTAACTTTTCTTACATTTCAACAATGCAGTCCTTCATTCCGTATTTCCTGCCATTTACAGCTCTTTGCTAGGTTGAGCTTACTGGGGAGAGCTGTTAAAAACAAAACTTACCAATGATGCAAAATATTCACTGACTGTACAACATACCAAGGGTCTACATGTTAAACTATGATCAAGTTGTCATAACGGACCAGCAGTACGACTTGAGCCTCATTTTGGAAGAGAAAAAAAGGGAAGATATGTGTAAGCACCCATCTAGGTGTTATCCCACCTTTTCTATAGGACTGTACCCAGTGTAGGTCTTTGACAGCAGAAAAGGACTACAGAGCCCATACAATCCACTCATCTTTTACTGGATAAGCAGCAGGTTTTATTTATCCAAACAGTTTGTTCACCCCAAACACAGTCCTCAAAAGATTTACCTGGCACCAGTCTAAGATATTGTTGAATTTAGCCACATTTTTGAACCTATTTACTTGTCAAGAATGCAGCTGCTGTCACCCTCAAACTTTTCTGTCAAATAATACTTCATGGTATCTGTAATGAGCCATCAATCTTCAGACTATTTCCTCTTGTTAACAACTTTCTCTCGTTTTCTCCTTTTTTAATGGTTCCCATGTAAGCTGTTCAGATTCTCCTGTGGTCATTGAATATTTCTATCATGTTCCTTCTCTGACTCCTTTTCTCAAGTTGGTACACATTAAGTTGTTATATTCTGTCTTTATGTGGGTTGTGACTCAGACTACGCACCAAAGTCTTGCCTTACTCTGTGCTGACTATATCCTTCCAGTGATGTTTTGATGATAAAGTCTACATGACTAGAAAGAGTAGTCAATGATCCCCTCCTTAAGTCCTCATCTTCATTTCCATGAGTGACAACTTCCTTGATCGGTAGGCTCTTTTTTCAAGAGACTAAACATTTTTGAAAATACATCAGTAAGCTTACCAAAGGTAAGAGCCAAGTGCTCTCAACTTGACCACAGCTTAACGTCTTAGACCCTTGATATGTTGTCATATGTCAGTGAATATATTGCATCATTGGCAAATTTTCTTTTTAACAGTTTTCTCGGGTCCCCTACACATGGTCGACATTTCAGAATGTCGAAGACCATATGGCCAAGTCCATATGATCAACATTCGAAATGTCAACCATGCGGAACTGGCATCTCCGTACAGTGTAGAATGGAAAGATTTCCATCTTTCACACTGTAGTGCGATCTCGGAATTGGTATATTTAAGTTATGGGGGCAGAGCCTCCTTGCTAGCAGTGTGAAAGTAAGTTGTTGTTGTGTTTTTTTTTTTTTTTTTTTTTTTTTTTGTTGTTTCATGGTTGACATTTCGCATGTCGATCATATGGTCTTGGCCATATGGTCTTCGACATTCTGAAATGTCGACCATGTATAGTAGACCCGTTTTCTCCAGTAAGCTCAGCCCAGCAAACTTGTCAAAGTTAGCTCTCATTCATATTTTGTACTTGAACTGCTTGAAATAGACCATGTGAATTAATTACTTTGCAATATAAAGTGAGGAAAACATTGTGCTGAATTGTACAAAAAATATGGTTCTTCTCCCAAGATATTCTTGCCTAAGAACAGATGGTATTTCTAAAGAAGTCAGTATGTCATTGAGTGGGACTAATATATAAGGTATCATTGCTCAGCATCAGAGGAAGGCTACTGTTGTATGCTGATACAACAATGATGTTCAGTGCTAAATGACTTACAGTTTACCTCTGAAATCCATTTCCTAGATAAACAGATTTAAATGATGATTCACCCTATATTCTCAGGTTATCTTAAGCAGTTCAGTTTTATTACAGAGGTACAGCATGGTTTTCAAAAAGACTGCCTTCAACAAGCTTATTGATCATCTTTGGACAATCATCATGCTGATGACATTGCAGGAGCAGCCCTTTCATTTCTCCTGAGCTTTTGGCTTAGTCAGTTATAATATTATACTGAATAAATTGATAAGGAATGATGTTATTATCCTCTTTTGATCTGGCTCAAACAGTATTTTTGGTGTAGATCTTGGAAGATGAGGTGTGGGAGTCGTGTCATATTCAGCTTCTAGACTTCCACTAGGTCAGTGTTTGGACATCTACTTGTAATATTTGTAAATGGTGCAGGATAAGTACTAAGATGGGTTTATTATTTTAAACAAGAAGTATCAACCCAACCTGATTCAGATGTATGACTTGATTATGTTGGAGCATGACAAAATACATTGTGCTGATACTTTATCCAATCAATAAAGTCCTTAAACTAAAGCCACACAGAGGACTGAAAGGCTAACTAAAAGGGCTTGGAGCAAGAAATTACCTGACTAAATAGGCAGAAGGATATATAGGTGTTATGTGACAATTTAGCAAAAGAAAGGGGAAGGGAGTGTGGGATTTTAAAGGGGACAATACTGGGACCAGTGCTGTTTGGCAACTGTGCATCAGACATCACAGAGGATATTTTGAACAAGATCAATGTATTTCTAGATGAAACTTCATAAAAGGAACAGTGAAAGATGAAGGAGAAAACCTTCAGAGGGATTGAAGAAACAGAGTGGGCTGAAAATTGGTTTAATTTAGGGAATTGAAAACTGCTTTTGAGCTGTTATACTCCCAAAGTGAAACACTAGCTGAAAAGAGTGTCCACACATCAGGGAAAAATACCTTGATGTGATAGTAATGGCAAAATTGATGCAGTAGGTATAAAATGAGAAAGTAACAGTCAAACGACTAATCTGCTGAGCTGTATCCTTAAAGGAATGGTCTTCATGAATGGAAGGGTTATATTACCCTTGTTTAGACCCTTGGTCAGGCCCCAGCTGGAGTACTGAGTTCATTAATGATGGTTATACAGGGGTAATGATATGACTCTAGTGAAGAAGGTAGAAAGAAAGACTACCAGGGTAATAAAGGGAATGAAGGACTAAGGGTACAGAGAGGGTCACAGTAGCTAGATCTATTCCCAGTCAGGAGGAGATATAATATGGATGCACAAGACACTTAGGAAATAGTATGATGGCATATAACTCAAGAGGAGAAATGTAAGGGGGGAACTAGCAGGTATACCAAGTTAGAGGTACAAAGTTCAACACAGACATTATAAAGACTTTTTCATGGAAAAAGTAGTGGATACACAGAACAGATTACCTGAGTAGGTAGTGGACTATTAAGACCAGAGTCCCTCATTAAGAACTGTGATGGTAGTGAAGCAAGAGAAGGGACATAGGCAGAGCAGATGATATTAGCTAAACACATAAGGCAGACTAAGCTCTTTTTATGACATGTTAACTATGTAATGTAATGTTTGATATGAGACAGGCATATAGTGCCCATACAGTGTGTTACTTGACAGATGGTGCCACTATTTGCTTCTCTGTGGCAACTAAGCAGGTTGTGAACTTAAGATGGCAGTCTTTATTTAGTTACATACAGAATGTCATACATGGAACTCTCTCATAGTGTGTGCTGGGAATACCATCTTACTTGTATTAAATAATAAAATCCTAGCAAATACCTGGATAGGTTTAATTGTTAAAGAATATTAAATAATTTAATTATGAAGGCACACCCACCCTCGTGAATGCAAAACTGAACTGTATCAGAAATGTAATTACTTTAATCATGTTAGCTATGTCAAGAAAAAAAGTGCTGGTTAGGATGAGGCATTGTACATACACAGGTTTTGACAAACCATCTGGTGACTCATAAGGGAAAGTTTTACCCAGGTTATTATCAGCAAGGGTGGAGAAATGTTGCCTTTAACAGGAGACATTGCTGGAAAGAATAGTTCTGGCAGCATATTGTAGAATTGGATAAATTTTGGCTGATGAGATTACCATGGCAATTAAACAGTATTTCTTTAAATAGGATGCAAGAGTGGATTAGATCCAGCCAGAAATACTAGAGATGCTAAACACTGTTGGGAGTCTCATGACTAATATGCATTTTCAGTGCTGTGTGAGTGGCTGGGACAGTATCTATGGCTAGGCAGACAGGAGTAGTTGTCCATTTTCAGTAGACAGTCAGAAGGGTGTGTTCCATTTAAGGGATCATACTCTTCAGCTTGCTTGAAATTAAAAAGAGGAAGTAGATTAATTTTGGAGAAGTATCTATTAAGATGCTGTGGAACATAACAAAGATGCTAAATGGATAGAAGAAGTAAAAGAAAGAATAAAAGGTTTAAAGGTACAGGATATGAAATGGGATGAAATAACAGCCAGAGAGATTGAAACAAAGTTGTGAAAAGCCTCTTGCTGGAAAACCCTAGGCCCAGATGCAGTACCTAACTTTTGGCTTAAAGAATTAACTTCTTTGTACGAGGATTTAGCCATGAGTAAGGACTGTTTATATGCACACCTCGAACACACACCGCACTGGTTAACAACAGGAAAAACATTGCTCTTACTTGAGTGAACCTGCAAGCTACGGTAAAAATAATAGACCAATAACTTGTCTTCCAATGACGTATAAACTATACACGGGAATTGATGGCAACAGAGTTTATAGTCATTTAGAAGAAAACTCAATTATGGCAGTAGAACAAAAGGGCAATAAAAGAAAGTCATATGGAACAAAGGATCATTTGTTGTTAAATAAAGTTATAGTGGAGAACTGTAAGAAAGGGAAGAATCTTAAGTATGGCTTGGATTGACTACAAAAAGCATTTGATAGTATCCCACATTCATGGATAAAAGAGTGCTTACAAATGTATAAGATACATCCTACACTGATTGATTACATTACAGTAACCATGAAACAGTGGGAGACCACTTTGCAATTAAACCATGCTAAAGGACAGATTATTATCCCAGGGTTAAAAATTCAAAGGAGGATATTGCAGGGCGACTCTTTGTCACTTGCTATTCTGCCTTGTCATTAATCCATTAAGCTGTCTACTTAACAGCTTAGGCCATGGCTACAATTTGGCTCCTAGAAAACAACAAAGTCTAATGACTTCTTATTTTCTCTTTGCCGATGATTTAAAACTGTACAGCTCATCAGATGAGGAACTGAAAGCACAGCTGTAGGTTGTCAAAACTTTTTCAGATGATATTGGAATGTCATTTGGTCTTGATAAATGTGTAAAACCAACCTTTAAAAAGGGAAAACTGCAGCACCAGGAAAACATCAGTTTGGGACAAGAATGTGCTATAAAAGAACTTGAGCAAGAGAGAGTGTATAAATACTTGGGAAATGATGAAGGATCCGCAATAAAACATGAACAAATGCGAATAAAACTCAGTAAGGAGTACTTTAGAAGACTTAAATTAATCCTGAAAACAGCATTGACATCTAGAAACAAGATCCAAACTATAAATCAATTTGTTCCTCCTGTCCTAACTTATAGTTTTGGAGTGATTGACTGACCCTAAAAAGTGTTGGATAGACTGGATATTAAAACAAGAAGGATGCTTCATGCTTACCCGATGATTTATAAAAATCAGTGTATACCAAGATTCTATATTCCCCATTCTGAAGGAGGGTTGGGCCTCCTTGAAATTGATTGCATGTATAGATCTGCAATCATGGGACTCCTCACATATTTACTGACCTCACAAGATCCAAATGTAGTGAAAGTTTTGAAACATAGGAGAATAAATCTAAGATGACGTCTCTGTTTAATTTAGCAGAAGCATATCGATGTCAAGAAGGAATGGAAATCAAACCAGAAGTGGATAAAAAACAGGCAGCAACTGAATGTGCCATAAAACAAAAGAATGAATATAAGGTGGAGGACCAGATGAGAAGGCAAGAAATGTGGAAAAAACATAAATATAGTTGCAAGTATAGAAAACTTCTGGAAGAGCCTGATGTTGATCAAGAACGAATGCAGGAATGATTAAGGAGAGGCGAATTCAAACCAAGAAATGAAAGGTTAATATTGGCAGCCCAAGATAATGGGCTACATGCAAGCTGGTTTACAAAGTCCATTGAACATGTGGGAGAAACAGACATATGCAGGTTTTTTAAAACCGAATTGGAAACAGTCACACACCTTCTTGCTGGTTGCGATGCACTAATGGCAGAGGGACTGTATACTGAAAGGCATAATAATGTGGCGAGACTGTTACACTGGAGGTTGTGTAAACATTATGGTATCAAAGTGGCTGAAAAACACTGGAAACATGAGCCACAAAGAATCATAGAAAATTATGAAGTTTATATCACACCCAATACCAACAGTTCAAAAGATAGATGCTAGAAAACTGGATATAGTGGTCCAAGAAAAGAAGACAAACGTAGCATTGATCATTGAAATCGCCACACCTAGTGACTGCAGTATCTTGCGTACAGAGAGACACAAAGTCATAAAATAACTGGGTTGGGAGAGTGGCCTAATGGTTAAGGTGTTTGCCTTGCAAGCACAAGATGCAGGGTTTGAGTCTCACAAGGGATAAGTCTCACAAGGGATAATTGGCTAGGCTTAAAATGGCTCGCAAGGGCAGTTAGCTTAGTACTAATCTATGAACCTATGAATCTGCAGGCCAAAAAGAGAACCATGTGGAAGAAAGATACCCAGACAGTTCCAATAGTGGTAGGAGCAACGGGTCTTATAAAAAAGAATTTACAATTGTATTTAGATATGTTACCAATTCATGTAACACCATACGAATTGCAGAAGGAGTCATTATTGGGCACATTGTGGGTTCACAGGTTGGTACTAGGCTGTCGGCCCTAGGGTTTTTACAAGCCTAGCCATAACAAATCCCTGGCTATTTTTTCTCACAGTATTTACTTCTCTGGACCCCTGTCTAGCAGGGCGACTGACGTGATTCCCGGGATGAATTTCCTATCTCCCATCCAATCGTCAAGGTTCCTTTTGAAGAGGGCCAAAAAGGCACTCTGCTTGACATGTACGGGCAGTCTATTCCAGAGTCTGGGGAGTCTCTGGGTCAGGAGCCTATCCCTCCAGCATATTTTGTTCATTGTGATGACAAGGTTTAGATCCCTGGAGCGTGTGGCTCTGAGGGATTGGGATTTCTTTAAGTGTAGCATGTCCAACAGCTCTGGTTTTGACATGGCCTTGTATGTTAAGCGGAGATTGCCTCTGAGTAGACGATATGCGACAGAGTATAGCTGGAGTTTTTTTAGCTGGTCAGCATAGGGCATCTGCTTTAGGCCTGTGATTCCTTTAGTGAGGTATTTCTGCAGCCTTTCCAGTTGTTGCAGATGTCTTGAGAGGTACATACCAAATGGAGCGTTGTATTCTATAATGGGTCTAATGAGGGATGAGTATAGTGGGACAATAACCTCCTTTTTTCTGGATGAAAAGCCCTTAGTGATGAGGTGTGCCACATAGAAGGATTTCCTGACTGTTGTGGCGATGTGGTTATCGAAGGTGAGACCGCTATCTACCTGTGTCCCTGCCTCTTATCACACTTTCGGTGTTTAGTGTACTGCCACCTATGTGGTAATTCACGAGTACATGTTTTTTCCAAAGGAGATACTAACTATACATTTCTTGGCATTGAGCTTGAGCCCATGGCTCTGGCACCAAGCATCTGTTTCTGTAAGGCCCTTTTGTAGAATATCCACATCATTTGGGGATTTAGTAATGGTTCACAGTTTGCAGTCATCTGCAAACTTTGTTAGCCAGAGTCTGTTAGTGTTGGCCTGTGCTTCAGAGAAGTAGATGCCAAACAAGAGCAATCCCAGGACTGAACCTTGAGGTACTCCACTTGTCACTTGTTTGGAGCTGGATTTGGAGTCGGCTACTTTTACAGTGTGGATTCTGTCAGTAAGCCAGTTGGCAACCCATCGAGTGACGTAGGGATTAATGCCCAGCTTAGTAAGTTTATCTTGCTGCGAAGAGCACTTTTGGCTGACATCAAAGAGTGAAACAATACTAATTTCATGAACTTTAATCGTACTTTGACTTAGGAATGGAGTCTATTCCTGTCATGGTATTAGAAACCCAAAAGACTTGGAGAAATTAAAAATGAGAGGGAGAGTTTTACCCAGGTTATTATCAGCAAGGGTGGAGAAATGTTGTCTTTAACAGGGGACATTGCTGGAAAGAATAGTTTTAGAAGCATATGGTGGAATTGGGTCAGTTTTGGCTGATGAGATTACCATGGCAATTAAACATTATTTCTGTAAATAGGATGCAAGTGTGGATTAGATCCAGCCAAAAATACCAGAGATGCTAAACACTGTTGGGAGTCTCATGACTAATATGCATTTTCAGTGCTGTGTGAGTGGCTGGGACAGTATCTATGGCTAGGCAGACAGGAGTAGTTGTCCATTTTCAGTGGATAGTCAGAAGGGTGTGTTCCAGTTATAGAGGGGTGACACTCCTCAGCTTGCCTGGGATAGCATATGCCAGAGTGCTAGAAAGGAGAACTCATACAATGGTAAACCCTCTGATTAAGAGCAGCAGTGTGTATTTCATTCTGGCCATGGAACAGCAGCTCAGCTATTTGCCTCTGCACAGCTATTGAAAGGTTATGGGTATATGGAAATACTGTCCGTATGTGTTTTGTCTACATGGAGAAAGCATGTCACCTATCCTGCACTAAGCAGCCCAATAGTACAGGGTCACTGCTGTTTGCTTTTCTTTACAGTGAATATAAAAAGTTTACATACCCCTCTTAAAATGCCAGGTTTTTGTGATATAAAAAAATGAGACCACAATAAATCATTTCAAAACTTTTCCCACCTTTAATGTGACCTATAACCTGTACAATTCAATTGAAAAACAAACAAATCTGTCAGGGAAAAAAAATAAAAAATGTACAATAAGCTGGTTGCATACATGTGCACACCTTTAAACTAATACTTTGTTGCGTATGCATACCCTTAAACTAATACTTTGTTGAAGCACCTTTTGATTGAATTACAGCATTCAGTCTTCTTGGGTACACACCTGCCATCAATTAAAGAGACTCTGAGTAACCCCAAATAAAGTTCAGTTGTCTTAGTAGGATTTTCCTGACATTTACTCAGTTGCCTGCTACAGCAAATCCATGGTTCGCAGAGAGCTTCAAAGGGATCTTATTGTTGAAAGGTATCAGTCAGGAGAAGGGTACAAAAAAATTCCACAGCACTGGATATACCATGGAACACAGTGAAGACAGTCATCAAAAAGTGGAGAAAATATGGGACAACAGTGACGTTGCAAAGAACTGGACATCGCTCCAAATTTGATGAAAAGACAAGATGAAAACTGGTCAGGGAGGCTTCCAAGAGACCTACAGCAACACTGAAGGAGCTGTAGGAATTTCTGGCAAGTAATGGTTTCGTACTACATGTGACAACGATCTACCATATTCTCCATATGTCTGGACTATGGGGTAGGGTTGCAAGACAGAAACCTTTCCTTACCCAGAAAAACATCCAGGCCCAGCTAAAATATGAGAAACAATACACAAAGTCTCCCAAAAGTATGTGGAAAAATGTGTTATGGTCTAATGAGACCAAGGTTGAACTTTTTGGCCACAATTCCAAAAGGTACATTTTGCATAAAAATAACACTTCACATCACCAAAAGAACATCATCCCCATGGTGAAGGATGGTAGTGGCAGTATCATGCTTTGGGGTTGCTTTTCTTCAGCTGAAACTGGGGCTTTAGTCAAGGTGGAGGTAATTATGAACAGTTCCAAATACCAGTCACTTTTGGCCCAAAACCTTCAGGCATCTGCTAAAAAGCTGAAGATGAAGAGGAATTTCACCTTTCAACATGACAATGACCCCAAGCATACATCCAAATCAACAAAAGAATGGCTTCACCAGAAGAAAATTAAAGTTTTGGAATGGCCCAGCCAGAGCCCAGACCTAAAGCCAATAGAAAATCTGTGGGGTGACCTGAAGAGGGCTGTACATAAGAGATGCCCTCCCAATCTGATAGATTTGGAGTGCTTTTGCAAAGAAGAGTGGGCAAATATTTCCAAGTCATGATGTGCCATGCTGATAGACTCCTACCAAGAAGACTGAATGCTGTAATTAAATCAAAAGGTGCTTCAATTAGTTTAAGAGTATGCACACACAGCAAAGTATTAGTTTAAAGGTGTGCACACTTATGCAACCAGCATATTGTACATTTTTTATTTTTTATATTTTCCCCCTAACAGATTTGTTTGTTTTTCAATTGAATTGTACAGGATATAGATCACATTGAAGGTGTGAAAAGTTTTGAAATGATTTATTGTGGTCTCATTTTTTTTATATCGCAAAAACCTGGCATTTTAATAGGGGTGTGTACACTTTTTATATCCACTGTACCCGTATTCGAATAGTGGCAGTTGTATCCACATTATTTTTTTGGATCCCATCAGACCTTGTTATTACCTTTCTACCCCCCAGTGCTCCAGACCCACACCAGGTTTATCAGCCATCCTCTTACCACTCACCCTGGACTTCCAGTGGTGTTGCTGGGGCCAGTCGTGTATCTTAAGGGTATCTTGGGGGCTCAGCTATCTCTGCTTCTGTCTTTTTTTTTTATTTTATGCATCCTATCCACTTTCCTTGTCCTGTCCCCTACTCTTGTTAGTTATGTTCATAGGTTCATAGGTAGGTACTAGGCTATTGGCCCTAGGGCCTATACAAGCCTAGCCAAAAAGGTACCCTGGCTTTCGCCACCCAAGAAAATAATTTTCCTGTGCCCCTGTCAAGCAGAGCCACAAAAGTGATCCCCGGGGTGAATTTCCTATTTCCCATCCAGTCATCAAGATTTTTCTTGAAGAGTGCTAATGAGGAGCTTTGTTTGATATAGATAGGTAGTTTGTTCCAGAGTATGGGATGTTTCTGGGATAGGAATTTATCCCTCCAGCATGTTCTGTTTATTGTGGTGACAAGGTTTAGGTCCCTAGAGTGTGTAGCTCGGAGGGATTGCGATTTCTTTAAGTGGAGCATGTCCAACAGCTCTGGGTGTGACATAGCTTTGTATGTTAGGCAGAGATCACCTCTGAGTAGGCGATATGCAACGGATTAAAGCTAGAGTATTTTGAGACGGTCTGCGTAGGGCATCTGTTTGAGGCCAGTAATCCTCTTTGTGAGGTATTTCTGCGGCCATTCCAGTTGTTGTAGATGTCTTGTGAGGTACATACCAAAAGGGGTGTTGTACTCTATAATAGGTCTATTGAGTGAAGAGTAGAGGGGGAACAATGACCTCTTTTTTCCTGGATGAGAAACTTTTTTGTGATGAGGTGTGCCACTTAGAAGGATTTCCTGACTACTGTGGCAATGTGATTATCAAAGGAGAGACTACTGTCCACCTGTGTCCCAAAGTCTGTTATCACACTTTCGGTGTTAAGTAGACTACCACCTATGTGGTAGCTCATGGGTAGAGTTTTTACCAAAGGGGATGACAGTGCACTTTTTGGCATTGAGCTTGAGGCCATGGCTTTGACACCAGGCATCTGTCTCACTGAGGCCCTTTTGTAGGATGTCCACATCATTAGGAGTTTCAATTATGGTTCCTAGTTTGCAGTCATCTATGACCTTCGTTAGCCAAAGACCTTCTGTGTTAGCCTGTACTTCAGAAAAGTAGATACCAAACAGGAGAGGACCCAGGACTGAACCCTGTGGTACTCCACTTGTCAATGGTCTGAAGTTAGATTTGAAGTCTGCTACTTTCACAGTGTGTGTTCTGTCAGTGAGCCAGTTGGCAACCCATCTTGTGATATAGGGATTTATACCTAATTTAGTGAGTTTATCTATAATTCCATAGTGGGGGATGGTGTCAAAACCCTTGGCGAGATGTAGATAGGCTGTGTGAACCACCTTACCCTCGTCTACGGCTTTGGTGACTGCTTCAAAGAAGTCATTCAGGTTTAGGAGATGCAATCTGCCTTTTACAAACCCGAACTGGGTGGGGTCTAGAGTTTGGAGATTACCAATGTCTTTGTTTATAAGTTCCATGGCCTTGCAGACTAGGCTCGTTAGGCTAATGGGGCAGTAGTTCCCGGGGTCCGTGGTGGCTCCCCCTTAGTGGAGTGGAATAACCGTTGTTGTGCGCCATTCAGTGGGCAAAAAGCCTGAGGTGAGGCTATGATTGAATATGGTGCTTAGGTGGAGTGCCAGTTCATTTTGTAGTTCATGTAGAATGCAGCCTGGGATGTTGTCAGGTCCCATGGATGCTGTGTTCTTGTCTTAGGAGAGTGTGTTTTTTACCTGAGCAGCCGTGATTACAGGAACTTTGCATTCTTCTGGTATCGAGATGGGCCCTTTAGGGGGTGGGGGGGTAAAGTTAGCACTGAACCTATCTGCCAGGATGTTGGCAATATCAGTTAGTTCTGTATATTTAGTGCCATTGTGCTGTAACTCAGAGCAGATCTGAGTGTTGCCATTGAGATTCTTGACATAGCTATAGAATGCTTTGTGGTTGTCTTTAGAATCAGTGGCGATTTTGTTTTCATAACTAGCTTTGGAGGATTTTATGAGGGATCTCAGCTTCTTACTGAGGCTGACCAGGGAGTTCTTCCAGTCATGGGATTTTACTCTTTTTTGCAACAGTTTCTTTCTTCTGTTGTAGAGTTTGTTTATGGCAGGGGACCACCAGATTGGCTTTCTTTTTTGGAGGCTAGCATCTTGGTTCTGTTAGGGATAGCACGATCCATGCACTTGTGTAAGTGCTTATAAAGTGCATTTGTGTAGGATTCAGCAGTCGTACCTCTATTGTCCATCTGCATGGGTGTTGTGAAGTATGCCACTTCTGTATTAAGAAGCGTGAAGTTGGCTTTGGAAAAAAAATTTACGGTGGTTTCCCTAATGGGTGGGTAGGGGCGGGATGTGCATGTCTAGGCTGATTAGCTTCTGGTCAGATCTGACCAATGAGGAATTGACCTCTGGTGTGGAACACAAGTCACCCATGTTGGTAGTGACCAGGTCTAGGATATTGCTGCCCCTGGTGGGGGTTGGATAAGTTGATCCAAGGCGTTGGAATTTGTGAATTCCAGAAAACATTGAGCAAAAGAGTTGGTACATGCGTAGTTTTCCCAGTTAATGGTGGGGTAGTTGAAATCACCCATTATTAGGGTGCTGGGTTGTACCCTAATATTTCCCAGTGTATCAAGAAATGAGGAGTGGGAATCCTGGGGTGTGGTGGGGGATCTGTAGCAAGTTACAATTTGGATTGCGGTCTTGCCCAGAGTTAGATGCACTTGGATAATCTCGGATGCATTATGCTGAGCAACTAGCCTGGAGGTGTGGATATCCTTAATGAATATGGACACACCTCCACCTTTAGTGTTTCGGTCCAGGTTAGGTGGCAGAAAGGTGTGGTATGAATTATAGCCTGGTAATACAGGGGTGCTCTCTGAAGCCTTGAACCAGGTCTCTGTCACTGCACAGATGTCGATGTTCTCCATTTTAAGGAGTGCCTCGAATGAACACATTTTGAGGTTTAGACTTCTAGAATTGAGTAGCATTACCCTCAGATTTTGCTTGCTTGTACCTGTTATGGTGGTAAATTTGTCATTTGAACCTTGCCTAAAAAAGGCACTATGGGGCTGGCAAGAGCCTTAGCCAGTATCCAGAATCCCAAGGGCGACAGGTGCAGGCCATCTCTGGCACAGCATCGTGGTCTGTTGATCATGTCATCCCAGGCAGACAGATACTGGATCCCCTTAGAATGACACCAGAAGCTTAGCCAATTGTTGAAGTCAGTCATTTTGTCCTTGTACTGTGGTATCATTCTGGGTGATGGCAGGATGCTACTCAGAGCTAGAGTCATACCTGCCTGTGCTACAAGATCGGAGAGCTCCTCTATGTCTCTTTTCATGTAGTCCAGGGAGGTACGTCTCAGGTCATTCACACCAACGTGGACAATGACAGAGTCATATTTGTGCTTGTTTTGTTGTGACCTGAGTGCGTGCGTTATGTGGCAGATCCAGGCACCTGACAGGCAGCTGACAGTAACTTTCTCCTTGTTTAGCCTGGTGAGTGGAACATCAGTGTGCCTGAATATAGAGTCATGTATGACTAGAGTGTTGGGTACATTGTTATGCCTTATGGGCTGTGGTTGAGTGGCACACTGAGTTTGTGGGCTGTGTGTCATTTGGGTTGTGTTGGGGGGTGGAGGTTGCATGCATTTCTGCTTTGGAGGTCTGTGTTGCTTGAGCAGATTTTTATTTAGAGCCTCCGCGAATGTAGGTGTGTGTTTTGTGTTGATATTTGTGTGTTTTGGTGGTGTAGGTTTTGAGGGACTATGTGATGAGAGTGGTGTGGTGCAAGTGTTTACCTTCTCCTCTTGACTGTCTAATCCAATCTTGGGTGAAGAGAGCTTTGCTTCCAGTTTGGCTGTGTCTGTGTACATGAGGCAATTTCTGCATTGCCCCAAGATGCCCAGATTCATCGGGTAGACAGGAGAAAACACCGGGAGCTGATCCTTAGACATGCCTGGATAGGTGCTTATTTATTAAATAATAAAAACTGTTTTCCTCTAGACAAGTGAGGAAAGTTGAATGCTGTAGTAGCTTATTTAGTGCTTAGAACAAGTTCTGAACAAGTGCTGAGCTCAAAGAAACAGATTTGAGTGCTAAAACTAAAAAAATGGCTAGTTCTAAGGAAAATTTGAAGAGCAGACTTTATGGCGCCAGGAATAGTTTAATCCTAACTAAGCGGCGATGCATAAAGTGTATCTTTTTATTTATTTATTTTGTATAACACTAGCAAATGAGCAAACTGATTTAAACAAATTAACCAATAAAAAGCTAAAACCTGAGCCCCATTCCAGCAGTCTTCGATCAAACAAGTCCTAACTGCACACTCCTGCCACTGGGTGCAGGGTAACCTTCTCCAAAAAAAGATGGTCTGGATTAGTGCTCAAGTTATACAAACAAAGTTAGATTCAGCAGGTCTGAATTTAGTCTATGCTACAGCAAACAAGGCATAACAATTTCAGAAAGAAGCAGTTCAAATAAGCAGGCACAATAAGCCTTTAACCAGAAACTCCCATCTGATAAGAACAGAATCTACCCTCTCCTCCCAAAAGAGTGCAGACCACACCTTCTTAATGTAAAATAACTGGCCTGAAGCCCAAGTGCTTAAACCAGAACAAATACACTCTTAGAATAACAGAAACTATGCCTTCAGTCAGCAACTTCCAACTTAGAAGGATGTAAGCTACCTGTCCTGCCACAACAGTGCAGACCACAAACCTTCTTAATGTAAAACAACTGGTCTGAAGCCCAAGTGCTTCAATGAAATGCTTAGAATAACAATTGCAGTTTAATCAGGCTACTAACAAGCAGTAATAAATACAGCAGAATAAATGCAATAAAGTAGGAAGAAACATAAACACAGTAAAAGCAGATGAATAAAGTACATTTTTTTATATAACAATAGAAAACGAGCAAACTGATTTAATCAAATTACCCAGTTAACCAGTAAAAAAGCTCAAAACTAAGCCCTATTCCAGCAGTCTTCAATCAGACAAGTTCTAACTGCACAGTCCTGCCACTAGGGTGCAGGGGCACCTTCTCCAAAAAAAGATGCCCTGGATTAGTGCTTAAGTTATACAAAGTTAGATTCAGCATGCCTGAATCTAGTCTATGCTACAGCAAACAAGGTACACCATTTTCAGAAAGAAACAGTTCAAATAAGCAGCCACAATAATCCTTTAGCCAGAAATTCCCAGCTCAGAAGGGAAGAATCTAACCTCTCCTCTCACAAGAGTACAGACCACAAACCTTCTTAATGTAAAATAACTGGCCTGAAGCCCAAGTGCTTAAACCAGAATTAATACACTTTTAGAATAACAGACACTGAGCCTTCAATCTGCAATTTCCAATTTAGAATGATGTAAGCTAACTGTCCTGACACAACAATACAGACCACAAACCCTCTTAATGTAAAACAACTGGTCTGAAGCCTAAGTGCTTTAAACCAAAAGGCTTAGAATAACAGTTACAATTTAATCAGGCTACTACCAAGCAGTAATAAATGCAGCAGAATAAATACAATTAAGTACTTTTAAGAAGAGGCAAAAGCATAATAAAATGCATTTTTTTTGTCTGAGGGCAGCTATCCTTTTTGGACCATACCTCCCATTAGGGAGTGTCACCAACAAGTCCTTTCCCTCCCATTCCTCTCTGTCACTTCATCAGTCGCCTGAGCTGACAACTGAACCTAGGTTGGTTGAGCTGTAGTCAAGACTTTATAGTGCTCACATTCTTGGCATTACGTTGAATATGTGCTGGGTGGGTATAGAAGTTTGCCAAGACTGTGCCTTGCCTCCTTCCCTCCTTTTCATGGACAGGGTTTCAAAGGACTGATGAAAACTGGATAATATCCAGTCTGATGACGTGAAGGTTGTGTCTTTGTTGTTTGCAGACAGTGTTCCAAGATGTCCTTGAGTTCTTTGCTAATGATTGTAAAACAGGTAATATGAAAATAAATATATCCAAGCCAGAGTTTATGGTTCTCACCTTAAAAAGAGTGGATTGATCTTTGCAGGTAATGAAGTAGCAGTTACCCCAAGTAGATGAGTTTAAGTATCTTGGGATCATTTCACAAGTTAAAATAGAAGAGATCAGGAAACAGATCAGTAGATAAAGGGATGACAAAACTGAACAGCAGGTAGGTACAAAAGTGGTAAAAGTACCTTAGGCGTTGTACAGTAGTAGAAAAGTGAGAACTGAGTCACAGGAAGCCAATCTCAATTTGCAAACTTTGATCCTGTCCCCTCATCTGTGATCGTGGAGCTTGGATAGTGATCATTGGATTAAGATCACAGATAAAAGTAGCAGAAATTAGTTTCCTTTTCAAACTAATTGAGATCACAGCCCGTAACAGAGTGAGGAATTCAGTAAATCAGGAGGACCATGGAATACAGCCAGTGCTTGGCTATGAAGAGTAGAGTCAGTTAAGGTGGTTTGGACACCTTTGATGATGCACCCTGGGCATGTCCAGTAGGACACATACTAGGCATAACCCATTGGGAAGAGGCGTTAGGGCAGATCCATGAGAGATTATCCCACAGGATGAACTGGAGACTGTTGCTGAGATAGGGATTCTGGTCCACCTTACATAGGTTCATAGGTTCATACTAGGCTATCTGCCCTAGGGCATTTATAAGCTTAGCCAGAATGTGTTTGGCTTTCACCACCCATTTTAAATTTATTTTGCTATGCCCTTTTTCGAGGTTAGTATACTGTGCCTCTATCTAACAGTGACACAGAAGTGATACCCGGGGTAAACCTACGATCTCCCATCCACTCATCAAGATTCCTCTTGAAGAGAGTCAATGAGGGACTCTGCCTAACCTGGACTGGGATTTTATTCCAGAGTGAAGGGAGCCTCTGGGTTATGAATCTGTCCCTCCAGCATGTCCTATTTATTTCAATGCTGAGGTTCAAGTCTCGAGCGTAGCTCGATGGGATTTGGATTTTCTGAGGTGCAGCATGTCCATTAATTCCGGGTTGGACATGGCTTTATACGTCAGGCACAGATCGCCTCTGAACAGGCGGTATGCCACTGAGTAGAGCTGGAGTTTCTTTAACCGGGCAGCATATGGCATCTGTTTGAGCCCTTTGATCCTCTTGGTGAGGTACTTTTGGGGTCTTTCCAGTTGCTGCAGGTGTCTGGTAAGGTACATCCCAAAAGGGGCATTGTACTCAATTATGGGCCTGATGAGAGATGAGTAAAGAGGCACGATGACCTCCCCGATCTAGATGTGAATCCCTTCATGATTAGGTGGGCTATATAAAATGTTTTTCTAACCACTTTGGCCACGTGGTTGTCAAATGAGAGATTGCTATCAACTTGGGTCCCCAGGTCCCTAATTACTTCTTCTGTACTTAATGGATTTCCACCTATGTGGTAATTTGTAGGCACTTTGTTTTTGCCAAAGGGGATGACTATACACTTTTTGGCATTTAGCTTGAGGCCATGGCACTGGCACCAGTTGTCTGTTTCTATGAGGCCCTTTTGGAGGATGCTTGTGTCGGCTGGAGAGTCGATTATGGCACCCAGTTTGCAGTCATCTGCTAACTTGGTCAGCCACAGTCCTTCCGTGTTGGCCTGTACCTCCGAGAAATATATACCGAACAAGAGAGGTCCCAGGACTGAGCCTTGTGGGACACCACTTGTAACTGGTTTGGAGTCTGACATGGCTCCAGCAATTCTAACCATGTGGGTTCTGTCCTTGAGCCAGTTTGCAATCCATCTAGTGACATAGGGGTTTATATTTAAGCTGGTGAGCTTATCTATAATGCCCGAGTGGGGTATTGTATCGAAGGCTTTTGCGAGGTCCAGGTAGGCTGTGTGGACCACCTTCCCTCGTCAATGGCCTTGGTGACTGTTTCAAAGAAATCAACCAGGTTTAAGAGGCAGGATCTGCCCTTAACAAAGCCGAACTGGGTAGGATCCAGTGTTTGTAGGTCCCCAATATCTTTATTTATGAGGTCCATGATGATCCTTTCCATAGCTTTGCAGACCAAGCTAGTCAGGCTTATGGGGCGATAGTTTCCAGGATCCGTTGAGGCACCACCTTTATGGAGAGGGACCACTGTTGCTGTCGCCACTCTTTGGGCACATATCCTGTAGTAAGGCTGAGATTGAACAGTAGTTTTATGTTTGGGTTTAGCTCTTCTTTGAGTTCATGTAGGACGCAGCCGGGACACCATCTGGTCCCATTGATGCTGTGTTTTTGCTTTGGAGAGGCGGCTCTTACCTGAGCATCTGAGATGTCAGGGGCAGCACTCTGCTGGGATAGATATTTGCCCTTTTGGTGGGGAGGGGTTTGCGCTGAACCTGTCAGCTAGGATGTTGGCAATGTCTGTGGGTTCGGTGTATTTTTGTCATTTTGGACTAATTCTGAGCATATCTGGGAATTACCACCCAGGTTCCTAACATAACTAAAGAAAGCCTTGTGATTATCCTTAGTGTCCTGTGCAATTTTTCTCTCAAGCTGGCCTTAGACAATTTTATGTGTGCCCGTAGTTTTTGCTAATACTGATCAGTGATGCCTTCCCTTTTGGGATTTTGCTTTATCATTTAGTAGCTTCCTCCTTCTATTGTATAGTTTGTTTATGGCTGGGGCCCACCAGACAGGACGCCTGCCTTTGGAGGATTGGGTCTTGGTTTTATTTGGGATCATGATCCATGCATTCCTGAAGGTGTTCATAGAATGCGTTTATAAAGGATTCTGCGGTCTGGGCTGTATTTTCCACAGGCCGGGGCTTTGAAGGATTCCACCTCAGTTTTGAGGAGTGTAAAATTTGCTTTAGAGAAGTTTTTCACTGTGGTTTTCTGGGCAGGGGTGGGGTCGGGATGTGAATATCCAGTGAGATTAGTTTATGGTCTGATCTTACCAGTGAGGGACACACTTCTGGTCTGGAGCATAGAGTCCCCATGTTGGTGATGATCAGGTCCAGTATGTTTTCCCCTCTTGTGGGAGTGGTAACAAGTTGTTCCATAGCATTTGAGTTTATAAATTCTAGGAACCTTTGGGCTAGGGTGTTAGAGCTAGAGTAATGCTCCCAGTCTATGTTTGGGTAGTTGAAGTCGCCCAATATAATGGTGTTTGGAGAGACCTTCATATTTTCCAGTGTTCTCAGGAAGGCCGAGTGGGGTTCCTGGGTTTGGGAGGGTGGTCTGTAGCAGGCTATAAACTGGAAGGCAGTTTTACCCACTGTTAGTTGCACATGGATAGTCTCTGATGCTTCGTGCTTTGCCACCAACCTGGAGGTGTGGGTATCTTTGATGAATATCGATACTCCCCTCCTTTTGTGGTTCGGTCCAAGTTTTGGGGCCGAAAAGCATGGTATGAGGTATAACCTGGTAGTGCTGGGGTGCTCTCGGGAGCCCTGAACCAGGTTTCTGTTACTGCACAGATATCGATGTTCTCCATGCTAAGGAGAGTTTCGAGTGCGTGCATCTTGAGGTTTAGACTTCTGGCATTGAGTAGCATTACTCTTAGTTTCTTATCCCTTGTGATACCTATGGAGGTGGGTTTGTCTTTTGAGCCTTGCCTAAAAAGGCACTATGGGGGTAGCAAGAGCCTTTGCCAATATCCGTAAGCCCTGCGGTGACAGGTGCAAGCCGTCCCTAGCGAAGCATCGTGGCTTGTCGAGCATATCATCCCAAGCTGACAGGCATTGGATCCCCTTTGAATGACACCAGTACTTAAGCCAATTGTTGAAATTGATCATCTTGTCTTCATATTGTGGCATCATTCTTGGTGAGGGTAAGATGCTACTCAAGGTCAGGGTCATACCGGCCTGGGCTACATGCTCAGAGAGCTCCTTTATGTCTTTTTTCATGTAGTCCAGGGAGGTACGTCTCAGGTCATTCACACCAGCATGGACAATGACTGAGTCATATTTGTACTTGCCTTGGAGTGACATGAGTGCTTGTGTTATGTTGCGGATTCTAGCACCAGACAGGCTGCTCACCGTGACCTTCTCCTTGTTCAGCCTGGTGAGCGGGACGTCAGTGTGCCTGACGATAGAGTCACCTATTACAAGTGTATCAGGTGTCTTGTTTAGCCTTAAGGGCTGTGACTGTTTGGCACACTGGCTTTGTGAGATATGTGTTGCACGTGTTTTGTTTTGGGGTAGCGGCTGCTTGGGTGTCTGCTTTGGAGGTCTCTGCTGCTTCGGCAGATCTTTATTTAGAGCCTCCGAGTATGTTTTGTGTGATTATGTGTTTGGTTTGCTGTCGTGGTAGGTCTATGTGAGACTGGAATTGTAGTGAGTATGGTTTCCTTCTCCTCCTGACTGGTTATGCCAGTACTGAGTTGAGAGAGCTTAGCCTCCAGTTTGGCTATATGGTTGCATCTCTCACATGTGTTGGAATTTGTTGGGAGGAGGAGAGGGTTGTCTGTGTACATGAGGCAGTTGTAACATTGCCTCAAGATTCCCAGATTCACCAGCTGGACCGGAGAGGAGATTGACAACTGACCTTTGGACATGCTAGAATAATATTGGGAATTCCTTAATAATTGAAAACCAGGGCCAGTGGGGAGTGAGGGTGTAGTGCTTTTAATTTTTAGTGCTGACTTATATAATTGCTTTAGTGAGCAAGTGCCAGGTAACTTAAGTGCAATGTGTTACAGGTAACTTAAATGCAAAACGACAAACAGTAACTTTCTTTCAAGTGAAACAAGGAAATAAGTACAGTAAGCAATGCAGATATCACTAGTGAGCCACAGAAGCTGAGAAGCCAGTATTAGGTGGAATTAGCGTTCCAGGAAATAACAAGCAAACAAACAACAAGTATATAAACAAAGCTATATTCAGCAGGCCTGGATATAGTCTATGCTACAGCAAACAAGGTGTACCAATTTCAGTAAGATACAGTTCAAATATTCAGGCACTATAAACCTCTAACCAGAAATTCCCAGCTCAGAAGGGCAGAGTCCAGCCTCTTCTCCCACAAGAGTGCAGACCACAAACCTTCTTAATGTAAAATAACTGGCCTGAAGCCCAAGTGCCTAAACCAGAACTAATACACTTTAAGAATAACAGACACTGGGCTCTCAATCAGCAGTTCCCAACTTAGAAGGATGAAAGCTACCTGTCCTGCCACCACAGTGCATGCCACAAACCTTCCTAATGTAAAACAACTGGTCTGGAGCCCAAGTGCTTAATCCAAAAGACTTAGAATGACAGCTAAACTTTAATCAAGTTACTACCAAGCAGTAATAAATACAATTGAATACTTTAGAGAATGCCTGGATTAGTGCTCAAGTTACACAAACAAAGCTAGATCCAGCAGGCCCGAATCCAGTCTATGCCACAGCAAACAAGGCGCACCAACTTCAGTAAGAAGCAGTTCAGATATGCATGCACTATAAGCCTTCAATCAGAAATTCCCAGCTCAGAAGGGCAGAGTCCAGCCTCTCCTCCCACAAGAGTGCAGACCACGAACCCTCTTAATGTAAAATAACTGGCCTGAAAGCCTAAGTGCTTAAACCAGAATTAATACACTTTTAGAATAACAGACACTGAGCCCTCAATCAGCAGTTCCCAACCTAGAAGGATGTAAGCTACCTGTTCTGCCACTACAGTGCAGACCACAAACCCTCTCAGTGCAAAACAACTGATCCGAAGCCCAAGTGTTTAAACCAGAAGGCTTAGAATGAGTTACACCAAGCAGTAATAAATACAATTGAGTACTTTTAAGATGATGCAAAAGTTTAAAAAAGTAGGTAGAAACACAAGTACAGTAAAAGCAGATTCAATTTTTTTTTTTTTTTTTTTTCTGAACAAGTGCTGAGATCAAAGAAACAGATTTGAGTGCTGAAACTAGAAAACTGGCTAGTTATAGAGAACAAAACTAAGCTAGAAGGCCTCCCTCCAACACAGAAGGGCCTGGGGGCTCACAAGCCTACAAATAGTCTATACCACTAAACAGGAAAGGCAGGAAACAAGCTTAATTTTTTTTTTTTTTCTGTTTCCCAGATGCTCTCTTTGTACACAGTAGGAGTGCCTGAAATCAGAATATGATCTCACTGCACTCAGTTGAGTGAGCAAATGAGATGGGCCCAGAAGGAGTATCCAAACACAAATTTACAAGAGGGGCGGGCAGCTGCAAGGCCACTAAGATTAACACCAAAACAAAAACAGGGAGGGTGGGTGGGCCAAACTGCAGAGCAGACTGAAAACTTCAGTTCAGCTAAATATTCCTTCTCACACAGTTATAATCAATTTAAATACTGTAATTTTTTTGAAATAAAAAGCAGATAAAGGTACTTAAATTCTCTTATACGTCCAGTGGAATATAGCAAGTTGTTAGCCGGCCAAAGCTGAGGTTTTTAAGCAGAAAATATTTCACACTGTACCACTTAAATAGGCAAGGACAGGAAATCAAAGAATGTGACTACCCCCACACCTGTAATTACTAGCAAATAACAAAATTCAGCAAACACTGACTAACTCCCAGTTCAGCTAATATTTCTTCCAAACTGCAGAGCAGACTGAAAACTTCAGTTCAGCTAAATATTCCTTCTCACACAGTTATAATCAATTTAAATACTGTAATTTTTTTGAAAAAAAGCAGATAAAGGTACTTAAATTCTCTTATACGTCCAGTGGAATATAGCAAGTTGTTAGCCGGCCAAAGCTGAGGTTTTTAAGCAGAAAATATTTCACACTGTACCACTTAAATAGGCAAGGACAGGAAATCAAAGAATGTGACTACCCCCACACCTGTAATTACTAGCAAATAACAAAATTCAGCAAACACTGACTAACTCCCAGTTCAGCTAATATTTCTTCCAAACTGCAGAGCAGACTGAAAACTTCAGTTCAGCTAAATATTCCTTCTCACACAGTTATAATCAATTTAAATACTGTAATTTTTTGAAAAAAAAAGCAGATAAAGGTACTTAAATTCTCTTATACGTCCAGTGGAATATAGCAAGTTGTTAGCCGGCCAAAGCTGAGGTTTAAAGCAGAAAATATTTCACACTGTACCACTTAAATAGGCAAGGACAGGAAATCAAAGAATGTGACTACCCCCACACCTGTAATTACTAGCAAATAACAAAATTCAGCAAACACTGACTAACTCCCAGTTCAGCTAATATTTCTTCCAAACTGCAGAGCAGACTGAAAACTTCAGTTCAGCTAAATATTCCTTCTCACACAGTTATAATCAATTTAAATACTGTAATTTTTTTGAAAAAAAAAGCAGATAAAGGTACTTAAATTCTCTTATACGTCCAGTGGAATATAGCAAGTTGTTAGCCGGCCAAAGCTGAGGTTTTTAAGCAGAAAATATTTCACACTGTACCACTTAAATAGGCAAGGACAGGAAATCAAAGAATGTGACTACCCCCACACCTGTAATTACTAGCAAATAACAAAATTCAGCAAACACTGACTAACTCCCAGTTCAGCTAATATTTCTTCCAAACTGCAGAGCAGACTGAAAACTTCAGTTCAGCTAAATATTCCTTCTCACACAGTTATAATCAATTTAAATACTGTAATTTTTTTGAAAAAAAGCAGATAAAGGTACTTAAATTCTCTTATACGTCCAGTGGAATATAGCAAGTTGTTAGCCGGCCAAAGCTGAGGTTTTAAGCAGAAAATATTTCACACTGTACCACTTAAATAGGCAAGGACAGGAAATCAAAGAATGTGACTACCCCCACACCTGTAATTACTAGCAAATAACAAAATTCAGCAAACACTGACTAACTCCCAGTTCAGCTAATATTTCTTCCAAACTGCAGAGCAGACTGAAAACTTCAGTTCAGCTAAATATTCCTTCTCACACAGTTATAATCAATTTAAATACTGTAATTTTTTTGAAAAAAAAGCAGATAAAGGTACTTAAATTCTCTTATACGTCCAGTGGAATATAGCAAGTTGTTAGCCGGCCAAAGCTGAGGTTTTAAGCAGAAAATATTTCACACTGTACCACTTAAATAGGCAAGGACAGGAAATCAAAGAATGTGACTACCCCCACACCTGTAATTACTAGCAAATAACAAAATTCAGCAAACACTGACTAACTCCCAGTTCAGCTAATATTTCTTCCAAACTGCAGAGCAGACTGAAAACTTCAGTTCAGCTAAATATTCCTTCTCACACAGTTATAATCAATTTAAATACTGTAATTTTTTTGAAAAAAAAGCAGATAAAGGTACTTAAATTCTCTTATACGTCCAGTGGAATATAGCAAGTTGTTAGCCGGCCAAAGCTGAGGTTTTAAGCAGAAAATATTTCACACTGTACCACTTAAATAGGCAAGGACAGGAAATCAAAGAATGTGACTACCCCCACACCTGTAATTACTAGCAAATAACAAAATTCAGCAAACACTGACTAACTCCCAGTTCAGCTAATATTTCTTCCAAACTGCAGAGCAGACTGAAAACTTCAGTTCAGCTAAATATTCCTTCTCACACAGTTATAATCAATTTAAATACTGTAATTTTCATGAATCAAAGCAGATAAAGGTACTTAAATTCTCTTATACGTCCAGTGGAATATAGCAAGTTGTTAGCCGGCCAAAGCTGAGGTTTTTAAGCAGAAAATATTTCACACTGTACCACTTAAATAGGCAAGGACAGGAAATCAAAGAATGTGACTACCCCCACACCTGTAATTACTAGCAAATAACAAAATTCAGCAAACACTGACTAACTCCCAGTTCAGCTAATATTTCTTCCAAACTGCAGAGCAGACTGAAAACTTCAGTTCAGCTAAATATTCCTTCTCACACAGTTATAATCAATTTAAATACTGTAACTTTTTGAAAAAAAGCAGATAAAGGTACTTAAATTCTCTTATACGTCCAGTGGAATATAGCAAGTTGTTAGCCGGCCAAAGCTGAGGTTTTTAAGCAGAAAATATTTCACACTGTACCACTTAAATAGGCAAGGACAGGAAATCAAAGAATGTGACTACCCCCACACCTGTAATTACTAGCAAATAACAAAATTCAGCAAACACTGACTAACTCCCAGTTCAGCTAATATTTCTTCCAAACTGCAGAGCAGACTGAAAACTTCAGTTCAGCTAAATATTCCTTCTCACACAGTTATAATCAATTTAAATACTGTAATTTTTTTGAAAAAAAAGCAGATAAAGGTACTTAAATTCTCTTATACGTCCAGTGGAATATAGCAAGTTGTTAGCCGGCCAAAGCTGAGGTTTTTAAGCAGAAAATATTTCACACTGTACCACTTAAATAGGCAAGGACAGGAAATCAAAGAATGTGACTACCCCACACCTGTAATTACTAGCAAATAACAAAATTCAGCAAACACTGACTAACTCCCAGTTCAGCTAATATTTCTTCCAAACTGCAGAGCAGACTGAAAACTTCAGTTCAGCTAAATATTCCTTCTCACACAGTTATAATCAATTTAAATACTGTAATTTTTTGAAAAAAAGCAGATAAAGGTACTTAAATTCTCTTATACGTCCAGTGGAATATAGCAAGTTGTTAGCCGGCCAAAGCTGAGGTTTTAAGCAGAAAATATTTCACACTGTACCACTTAAATAGGCAAGGACAGGAAATCAAAGAATGTGACTACCCCCACACCTGTAATTACTAGCAAATAACAAAATTCAGCAAACACTGACTAACTCCCAGTTCAGCTAATATTTCTTCCAAACTGCAGAGCAGACTGAAAACTTCAGTTCAGCTAAATATTCCTTCTCACACAGTTATAATCAATTTAAATACTGTAATTTTTTGAAAAAAAAAGCAGATAAAGGTACTTAAATTCTCTTATACGTCCAGTGGAATATAGCAAGTTGTTAGCCGGCCAAAGCTGAGGTTTTAAGCAGAAAATATTTCACACTGTACCACTTAAATAGGCAAGGACAGGAAATCAAAGAATGTGACTACCCCACACCTGTAATTACTAGCAAATAACAAAATTCAGCAAACACTGACTAACTCCCAGTTCAGCTAATATTTCTTCCAAACTGCAGAGCAGACTGAAAACTTCAGTTCAGCTAAATATTCCTTCTCACACAGTTATAATCAATTTAAATACTGTAATTTTTTGAAAAAAAAAGCAGATAAAGGTACTTAAATTCTCTTATACGTCCAGTGGAATATAGCAAGTTGTTAGCCGGCCAAAGCTGAGGTTTTTAAGCAGAAAATATTTCACACTGTACCACTTAAATAGGCAAGGACAGGAAATCAAAGAATGTGACTACCCCCACACCTGTAATTACTAGCAAATAACAAAATTCAGCAAACACTGACTAACTCCCAGTTCAGCTAATATTTCTTCCAAACTGCAGAGCAGACTGAAAACTTCAGTTCAGCTAAATATTCCTTCTCACACAGTTATAATCAATTTAAATACTGTAATTTTTTTGAAAAAAAGCAGATAAAGGTACTTAAATTCTCTTATACGTCCAGTGGAATATAGCAAGTTGTTAGCCGGCCAAAGCTGAGGTTTTTAAGCAGAAAATATTTCACACTGTACCACTTAAATAGGCAAGGACAGGAAATCAAAGAATGTGACTACCCCCACACCTGTAATTACTAGCAAATAACAAAATTCAGCAAACACTGACTAACTCCCAGTTCAGCTAATATTTCTTCCAAACTGCAGAGCAGACTGAAAACTTCAGTTCAGCTAAATATTCCTTCTCACACAGTTATAATCAATTTAAATACTGTAATTTTTTGAAAAAAAAGCAGATAAAGGTACTTAAATTCTCTTATACGTCCAGTGGAATATAGCAAGTTGTTAGCCGGCCAAAGCTGAGGTTTTAAGCAGAAAATATTTCACACTGTACCACTTAAATAGGCAAGGACAGGAAATCAAAGAATGTGACTACCCCCACACCTGTAATTACTAGCAAATAACAAAATTCAGCAAACACTGACTAACTCCCAGTTCAGCTAATATTTCTTCCAAACTGCAGAGCAGACTGAAAACTTCAGTTCAGCTAAATATTCCTTCTCACACAGTTATAATCAATTTAAATACTGTAATTTTTTGAAATAAAGCAGATAAAGGTACTTAAATTCTCTTATACGTCCAGTGGAATATAGCAAGTTGTTAGCCGGCCAAAGCTGAGGTTTTTAAGCAGAAAATATTTCACACTGTACCACTTAAATAGGCAAGGACAGGAAATCAAAGAATGTGACTACCCCCACACCTGTAATTACTAGCAAATAACAAAATTCAGCAAACACTGACTAACTCCCAGTTCAGCTAATATTTCTTCCAAACTGCAGAGCAGACTGAAAACTTCAGTTCAGCTAAATATTCCTTCTCACACAGTTATAATCAATTTAAATACTGTAATTTTTTGAAAAAAAGCAGATAAAGGTACTTAAATTCTCTTATACGTCCAGTGGAATATAGCAAGTTGTTAGCCGGCCAAAGCTGAGGT